>NC_058087.1:70495502-70722251 GCF_014858855.1 Bufo gargarizans
TCCAGGGAGAGATGTCAGAAAGCGCTAGTGACATTGGTAGGAAAGTGATTTACAAGTGCAGGGAATGATTATTTGGGGATCCAAATAATCATTAGACAGCTCTGTCATTGCAGCTTTTTGTTATTGGGCTGCAAGTGTTATGTTGAAAAGCCTTTAGTGGCTTATTATATCTTAGTATACTACAAGAAAAATATATATGCATTTCACTTCTGTAGTTATTTCTGGTGAAAGCACATAGGGGCGTATTTCAGCAACAAAAAAATATATAAACGCACTGCACTGTTGCAGTTATTTCTGGTGAAAGCATATAGGGGTGTATTTCAGTAAAAATAAATAAATATATACGCACTGCTCTGTCGCAGTTATTTCTGGTGAAAGCGTATAAGGGCGTATTTCAGTACAACAGGAAATATATATACGCACTTCACTCTTTATTTTTTTTCTGGTCAAAGCATATAGTGGCCTATCTTAGTCCAACAAGAAATATATATTCTCAGGTCACTTTTGCAGTCATTTCTGGCAAAAGCATATAGGGTCATATTTCAGTAAAAAAAAAGAAAAATATATACGCACTGCACTGTGCAGTTATTTCTGGTGAAAGCGTATATGGGCGAATTTCAGTACTGCAAGAAATATATACACACTTCACTGTTGCAGTTATATCTGGTAAAGCCTTTACTGGCTTTTTGCAGTATAAAAATAAATATACATTCGCTGATGCACTTACATGTAGAAAAACCTTTACTGACGTATATATCATTAGAAAAAGAAATATACATTCACCATGCGTTCCTGCACTTATATCTTGAAAAACCTTTATTGACGTATATAAGTAGAAAAATAAAAATATATTCAGCATTCACTGTTGTAGTTATATGTGGTAAAGCCTTTAGTGGCGTATTTCAGTAGAAAAATAAAGATATATTCAGCATTCAGCGTTGCAGTTATATGTGGGAAAGTATTTTTTGCGGTATAGACCGAATTACGTTGTGGTGAAAATTTGTATTTACATTTCACACACTGCGCGCTTACGTGATGACAAGAGCGGCACACCAATACAGGTGAATACGCTATGCACTAACCCTGCACAAAAATGCTAACTAATTCACACCAGCCCTCATCTATCTGCGGTATTGCTTACTGGACACTACGTGGACTTCTCTGTAGCACAGAAACTGCACAAGGACCAAGTCTCACTCTTTCAGCACGGACCTACTTCCTCCCCTACGTCCCGTTGACTTCAGATCACTCCGCCTCCGGCGCAGTTTTTTTTTTTAAACTTACAACTTATAACGTGGAAAAATGAAAATATACTCAGCGTTCACTGTTCCAGTTATATGTGATAAAGCCTTTAGTGGCGTATTTCAGTAGAAAAATAAAGATATATTCAGCATTCAGCATTGCAGTTATGTGGGAAAGTATTTTTTGCAGTATAGACCGAATTACGTTGTGGTGAAAATTTTTATTTACGTTTCATACACTGCGTGCTTGCGTGATGACAAGAGCGGCGCACCAATACAGGTGAATACGCTATGCACTAACCCTGCACAAAAATGCGAACTAATTCACACCAGCCCTCATCTATCTGCGGTATTGCTTACTGGACACTACGGGGACTTCTTTGTAGCACAGAAACTGCACAAGGACCAAGTCTCACTCTTTCAGCACGGACCTACTTCCTCCACTACGTCCCGTTTACTTCAGATCACTCTGCCTTAGGCGCATATTTTTTTTTTAAACTTACAACTTATAACGTGGAAAAATAAAAATATACTCAGCGTTCACTGTTCCAGTTATATGTGGTAAAGCCTTTAGTGGTGTATATCAATAGAAAAAGAAAAAGATATTAGGCGTTCAGCGCGGCAGTTATATGCGGTAAACTCTTTTGGGACTTATTTTGGTGGGGAAAAAAATTGCATTCAGCATTAAGCGCTGCATTTATATGCGGTAAAATCTTTTTTGAATTATATCGGTGGACAAAAAATCTTGTATTCAGCAATAAGTGCTGCACTTATATACGGTAAAATCTTTTTTAAATTATATCGGTGGAAAAAAATCTTGTATTCAGCATTAAGCGCTGCACTTATATGCAGTAAAATCTTTTTTGAATTATTTAGGTGGGCAAAAAATCTTGTATTCAGCATTAAGCGCTGCGGTGATATGCGTTAAAATATTTTTTTTTTATTATTTCAGTGGACAAAAATATCTTGTATTTAGCATTAAGCGCTGCACTTATATGCGGTAACATTTTTTAAAATTATTTCAGTGGACAAAAAAATCTTGTATTCAGCATTAAGCGCTGCACTTATATGCGTTAAAATCTTTTTTTTATTATTTCGGTGGAAATACAAATTTTTCTCATCTCTTTATTAGCATCAGACACACTAACTTTACGCCCCCCAGCTATAAATATAAGTGGTGCAAGCACCACCTAGGGGCAAATAAAGGTAAATGACACTGCCAGCCTGTTAAAGGGAATTACAGCATGATACCACAAAACATTTGTTATGACATTTAGCAAGAGTTTAAAGTGCCCAAATATAGCACATAGTGGGACACTGCATCAAGATGAATCAGAAGTGGATCAGCCAGGATTTCCACCAATGCCTGATGCCTCAGACTAGATCATCCATGGTGTCACACCAACAATTTGACAAAAGAGACTGGTTTCTTCTGGCTACTTGCCTCAGCTACTATTCTGCTGCTGTTACCAGCCTGATGCCACACATCTGATGCCAAGTGCTCCTTCTTTCACCCACCATCTTCAGCGGGTATTGGTATTGCCACCCACCTCCACAGTATGTCACCTTGCCACTCTGGCCTCCTGATGCTGCCGCCACCTCCAGACTCTGTCATTGTGCCATTCTGGGGCCTCCTCATGCTGCAGCCACCTCCAGACTTTCTCATTGTATTGTGCGGCTCTGTGGTCTCCTCATGCTTCTGCCACCTCCAGACCCTGTCATTGGGCCACCCTGTGGTCTCCTCATGCTGCTTTCACCTCACCACTATGTCATAGGTCCACTCTGTGGACTTCTCATGCTGTTTCCACCCTCCCCACTTCATGACTGGTGGCTTTCGGCCTGGCTGACATCATCATTTATTTGACACATCTTTTGATCTGTCAGAAGAAAGTAAAAATCAGACACATAACGGATCCTGTCTGTGTACCAGCTTTAAGGCATGTATGGTCCCATCAGAATTGGCTTATGATTTGGTAGCCAAAAGCAGGAGTGGGTACAAAACACAGAAGACATGCAAATATTGCATTTACGTGTCATCTCTGTTTTAGATCCACTCCGTTTTATTTTGTTTTTTTTTGCTTTTAGCAATACTGATGGAATATAGAGCAAATGCTGACCGAGTGAAGGCGTATGCTCCGCAGACAGGATCCGTTTTTTCTGGGTAATTGTTCTGACGGATCAGAGAATAGGGAAAATTAATCAGTGATGTCAACACAAACTTACTGCTAACACCCTCTCCATTCTGCAGGGTGGCTCTACTTGTATAAACGTTTAATAGAACAGGTTCTGTAGACATCTACAGGTATGTAGAATCAGCTGATGAGGGTGTAAAAGGAGTGAGCTTCTTCTTGACGCTAACATCTACCTGTAAGGCTGAGTTAATACTTGAGTTATTTGGTCAGTTTTGGCCCGTATCTGCCCAAATAAGTTAAGTCTGCAGTGCAGAGCGACGCCTGTCATCTGCATGTGATATGGACTCACAGTATTATTTCACTACCAAAGCAGACTCCCTATGTGGGGCGTCACAGTGTTCTACACCACTATAAAGGCTCTCAGCAGACAGGAAATAGCAGTTTTTTAAATGTAATTCGCCTCAAAAAATTATTTGAATCGAACCAAATTTTTCCCGAAAAATTCGGCAAACCGGCGAATCGAATTTTTGAAAAATTCGCTCATCTCTACTCATTACCGTGCATAACCGCACCTACTGTCCCACCTACTTTTCAAAACTGGAATTAGTGGTGTGAGAATGTAAAAATTCACAACATTTTTGTGCAGAAAAGACAGAATTCTGGAGTGCAGGGCTTGTTAAACCCTCCCCACACACACACACACTTCCCAAGTATTTTCTCACTAAACCCTTGCACTTTGACAGCCTGAACAATTGTACAAAGGAGAACTCTCAATCGTGCAATCGCTAAATAGTTAAATAAAGGGACGATTTTTCTTGTGCATTTGATTATATTATGCTTCACAATGATAATGAATGTAAATCACTTTCTAGAGATTTTAGGTCACATTTTTACATCACAGAGATTTTCTACTTTTATTCATTGCTATCCAAATGTAAATCGGTTAATGCTGAAAATGACACTGTCCACCAGAGTTCATTGTCACATCCAACACTCCACATACAGGGGTCTTATTACTCTATCATACTATGAATTTTGAATGATTTTTGAAATTCTAATAGATGTATTGGATTAGAAAAGAGCGATCCCCCCCCCCCCCCCCCCCCCCCCCCCAGAAACAGCACCTCTCTTGTCCATGGTATGTGTCTGGTATGGTAGCTTAGCCCCGTTCAAGTAGAAAAAGTTGACCGCAAATCTAATCTCATACAATCCCTTTAAATGTGTGTGTTACAATTCAGTGAAACGTCAACCACAAGCTATGCCCTAACTATTTTCAGACATATTTCAGACGTATTGTGATACTTAGAGCATATCAAATATCTTGCATTAAAAGGACTTTTGGTTGGATGATGACACAGCTTGGGTACATTAGGCATCACTTATTTAAAGGGGTTATGCCATGATTGATATAAAAAAGGAAAATTAGATATCATATAGTATCTGACAATCGCTTTCTGAAACCAGCCCTATACTTCACATGGATCCAGAGATCTTCCCATTCATTGCTCCAAGTGTTCTTTCTAGATTTATTTCACGCTGGCATCTCAGGGTGTGTGTCCTTTCTCAGGGGGTGTATCCTTTAAAGTTGTAGATTTAAACTGAGCATATGCGACCACCTCAGTGAGATGGGCAAGAAATAAGGAAAAGAACAAACAGTAGGTGGCGCTATACAGATACATTTTATTGAGTCACTCAGTGGCTATACAATTTATTTTTTTATTACATACAATTACAAATGTGCTGTCTAGAAAAAGCTGAATCTTTTTTTATGGCAAAATCCCTTTAATAGCTTTCCTCCAAAGCCAATTATGCAGTAACTATTTGATTTATAATCAATGTGATCTCCATTCTACTTTCTATGGTGGCACTTCACAATCAGACAACTGTGTCTACAAGTCCTACCAGAGTCTCTGGGTGAAATCTGTGAGGTTCTGTATGGAGCTCAGCACCCCTGGGGCTGCACTTCTGGCACCTACAGCTGGCTGTCCTCAGGCGAACATAGACTGAAGAGTGGCTCATTCAAGTGAAAATGGCTTCTCATACATTTCTGTACTCTGCCAGTAATTCTCACTTAATAAATTTAACCATTAAGAAAAGTATTTTGTAACTTTCACAAAGATACTTTTCATTAAAAGATTTCTGAAATCCGAGAGGTCAATATACAATAACTTGTGCTTGTGCATCGATGCGGCTCAGGTCTTATGAGACTACTCTTTCTAAAGTGTCTACTTTTTTTTACTTTTACATTTTCTGTCCTTTTCAGATATGATCAGGTCTTTCACATTTAGTTATATACTGTATATCCATTGCATAACATTGATTATCTCATTAAACTGGCTCTTCTTAATGAGTGGAATATATTAGCAAGTAAACATCAGTTCTTGAAGCTCATGAGTTGGAAACAGGAAAAATGGGCAAGTGTGAGGATTTGAATGACTTCGGCAAGGGAAGATTGTGATGGCTAGACAACGAGGTTCCTGGTATTATAGATTGTGGTATGTTCCTGGTATGCGATGGTTTGTACCTACCAAAAGTGGTCCAACTAGGATGTACAACTACTGAACTGGTGATATGGTCATTTGTGCTCAAGACTCACTGATGCACCTGAGATGCAAAGGCTAGCATCTCTGGTCCAATCTCTCAGAAAAACTACTGTAACTCATTGCTAAATAAGTTACTGCTGGTTATGATAGAAAGTTGTTAGGACACACAGGACCTTGCTGTGTATGGTGCTGTGTAGCCACAGATCAGACGCTTGTCCATAACTTGTCCATAATTGAAAGCACCTACAGTACATTGGGAACAGGAGCATCAGAACTGAACATGGAGGAATGATTGAAGGCACTGTATAGAGCTTGTCGTTAGTCCCATCAGTCCCTGTCCTCATTGTGGCTCACAATCTAAATTCCAAAATTAATTTATCAGTAGTGCTGGGTGCGAATATTCGAATCGCAAACTTTAATCGCAAATATTGTCACTTCAAGAATTTGCGAAGATTTAGAATATAGTGCTATATATTCGTATTCACGAATATTCTAGAATTTTTTTTCATCATTGCTTGTGGGCCAATGAGAAGGCTGCAATGTCTTTGTCTGAGCTTAGCAACATCCCTAGCAACCAATAGGAAAGCTGCCTACCCCTTACTATATAAGAGCCTCCCCAGCAGCCACTTTCTGTAGTTTTATGGAGTTCTGAGAGAGACAGCAGTGTCATTGCTGTGATATCTGCTTTCCTGTGTCATTACATTAGATAGTTAGTTAGCTTATATATATATATAATACAGATAGTTAGTGGGGGATAGTCAGTGTAGGTTATATCCTGATATAGTGTAGGTTATATCCTGATATAGTGTAGGTTATATCCTGATATAGTAGTATGAGTAGAAACCAGTTTGGCCAATGCAACCAGGCACAAACATGTGGAGAATAAATAGACTCCGTGCAGACGACTCCGTGCAGACGTTAATGACTTGGTCTTCTTTCCCTAGATCCAATCCATGGAGCCCCCCACTTCACCATTTTGGTGGGTCAGAACTGTTTAGCGATAAGTTTGTAGTCTACACATTATTAAGCAAATGGATTTAGACAATTTGGTTCTTAAATTTTCTCAGATCCTTACACTTGTCCATTTTTCCTATACATCAACTTCAAGAACTGTGTCACTTGCTGTCTAATATATCCCTCTCCAGGACAGAAGCCAATGACATTGGATAATGAATGTCATTAGCTTTACTTGTCATTGGTTTTAATATCTTTTCTGATTGGCCCATCCATATATTATAAATATCATGCATACTAAAAATTGATGTTTACACAGCTAATATTGTCAGAAGAAGAATAATTGGTTCAGTAGAAAAAGGAGACAGATCAATTTGTAAAAAATCATAGGGCTCAACGCAGCAGTCCATTTATTAAAAAAATAAAAAATTATTTGTGATTGTGATGGTCCATGCCATCACTTGCAGGAGCGAGCTATATTATTCTGCTGACACCCTACTCTCACTGCCGGGATCCTGATGGTTTAACCTCTCAGATTCTGCCGTCAATATTAGTGATGAACGAACATCAGACGGGACGATTTGCGAACGCGGTCAAATGTTCGCAAACTGCAAGTTCCTCATTCACTTTAATGGCAGGCGAACCTGAAAAACCTTAAGTTCATTATTGCAGCCCCCAAATAGTTACAAGAAGTGCACAAATCGTCCAACAACATGGACAGTGACAGAACGGGATCAATGGCAAAAATTCCCACAAAAAATATGTATTTTAATCAGGGGCCATTTTTATGCGTCTTAAAGGAAAACTGTCAAAAATGTTGCCAGATAGATTACAGACCCCAAAATGTATGCATTCACCGTACATAAATGATCAAGTGATTATGTGGCTGGAGGTATATTAGATGACCATTCAATATAAATTTTACTCCACGCCAGTGTAGTAGAAGCCACAAACATTAGGCATTCACTGGACAGAAAAGTGGCTGGAGGTATATTAGACGGTCATTAGATATCAATTTTACTGCAGGCTAGTACAAATAGATGTCACATACATATGTTTAAAAATATAAAATTGGATTAAAAACATGGCTAACGAAATCCCCCCCTCTTGAAAAAAACCCAAATGATAATAGTTGAAATTCAATAACACGTGATCGTCACGGGTGTTGAATTCCTCCGAGGTCCCAAACATTAGGCATTTACAGGACAGAAAAGGAGTTTTATGCCGCTGTATTTACCTAAGACAGGGACTATTATTTGTTCTGGGTGGTGGCAGATATGTGTGGGCTGTCATAAGGAAATTCAATTAAATGTGGTCGTCACAGGTGTTGAATTCCTCCGAGATCCATACCTCATTAATTTTTAGAAATGTGAGGTAGTCCACACTAGCTAGGCGAGTGAGCTTATCGGTCACGACCCCCCCCCCCCCGCTGCGCTGAACGTCCTTTCGGACAGTACACTCGATGAGGGGCAAGCCAAGAGTTCCATGGCAAATTGTGCCAGCTCTGGCCACAGGTCATTGGTCAAGCCTGCACACCCAGTAGTCCAGGGGTTCCTCGCTTCTCAGAGCGTCCACATCGGCCGTTAACCCGATGTAGTCGGACAGCTGTTGGTCTAGGCGTTCCCTGAGTTTGGATCCGGAGGGCAGCTGTCGATGGGTTGGCTGCAAGAATTCTCTAATCTGAACTGATCAACACATCTTCAAACCGCCCTCTTCTTGCATGCGCTGTAGGATTGGTACTCGCAACTGTTTCTCTGTAGGTGGAAATTCCTCTGCCAGCGCCCGCAACAGCAAATTGCAGCATCTCTCGAAGCAAGGCCTGAAAATACTGCATTCCGACAGCCCTCTGTGATGTTGGTAACATATCCGCCATTTTGTGTTTGTACCGGGGGTCTAAGTATGTTGCCACCCAGTACTGGTCCTTTCCCTTCATACTTTTTATATGGGGGTCCGTCTTTAAACCATGGAGCATGAAGGCCACCATTAGCACTAAATTGGAAGCAGTGGAGCAGCCTGGCTCCTGCTCATCGCCCAGGAGAATGTTGTCCTTGGTCTCCTCCCCCCATCCACTGACAACACCAGGGATCCCAGAAAAGTTTAAAGCCTGCTCTTCTTGCTCCTTCTCCTCCTCCTCCCCCAAGGCACTATCCTCCTCTGACTCCTCTTCAGATTCCTGCTGACTTGTCTCAGATGGAGTAGCCCCCTGGGAATTCATTCAGCATTGCGACTTCTTCATCTTTCTGCTCCTGCTCCTTGACGGCTTGATTAATGACACAACACAATGCACGCTCCAGAAAGAAGGCGTAAGGTACGATATGCCTGTGTCACGGCCATGGCCATGGCCGTGACTCCTGAACCGCTTGCGGTTTATTGTGTGTGTGTATTCCCCTTTAAGTTCCTGTCTTCCCTTCCCTGGTGTTGGAAGGGTTAACTTCCTTCCTAGTGTGTGTGCACTGGGTCTGTCTGTGTGTGGGTGTGGCTACATGGGCTATAAAGCCTCAGTCTAGATCAGTAGTCTGAGTGGTACTCCAGCCTTGTTTGTAAGCTGGAAGCACCCTCCTGGTCCCTTATACCATCTGCCAGTGAGGGCCACCCTTGTGGTCATAAATGTTATATGTGATATTAAGTTGATGTTGTCTTCCTTTTCATGTTTATTACAGCTATAGATGTCCTAGTTTCCTGTGTGTTTTGTGTGTTCTGTCTCCTTAGTGTTTGTGTGGACAGCAATACCTGGTGCATAGGTTCCAGTCAGCAAGGCTGTGGCAGGTTAGTTTGGAACCAGTGTTGTTCACCTGCCATATCTATATGTCTGTATATGTCTCCCCTTCCTTGCAGCTTGGCCAGTGAGACTCCCGTTCCTCCGGAGGAACAGGTCATCTTACCCTGCTCCTAGTAAGGGCCACCCTGAGGTCTTGTAGGGACTTAAAGGTTCCGGAGTATGAGCCCTCCCACCATCAGGGTCAGCTCATATAGCTAGGAGTCAGGGTCAGATCAGGGACGTTATAGGAGGTGACCTGCTACCTGATCCTGTGCTCCTGGCCAAGTGGCGATTAACATCTTCTGGCATCGCACAGCTGAGGGTTTTCCCCATCCTCAGCCGTGACACCCTGATGGCGCCCTGGCTGTGACTGACCAGTTTGGTGATCTCATCAAATGGGCGCAGAAGTCTGCATGCATCGCGCATGAGCAGCCACTGTCTCCCCAGAACCTGTCCTGTCACAAAGTTCGTACAGGTAGTCGTTAACGGCACGTTTCTGCTGGAGAAGCCTATAAAGCATATACAAGGTGGAGTTCCAGCGTGTCGGGTAGTCACAAATCAGACATCTGACGGGCAAGTGGTGTCGCCACTGAACGCCAGCAAGGTGAGCTATGGCCGTGTAAGATCTTCTAAAATGGGCAGATTTTCCTGGCCTGCCACAAGACGTCCTGGACCCCGGGGTATTTGGCAACAAATCGCTGCAAGACTAAGTTCAGGACGTGTGCCATGCGCGGCACGTGTGTCATTTTGCTCTGTTTCAGCGCGCTCAGCAGATTGGCACCGTTGTCGCACCCCACTTTACCAACTGTCAAATTGAGCGGTGTTAGCCACTGATCAGCCGCAGAGCTAAAAGGAGTGCAGGACCGGTGTGGCTCTTGGCTTCCAGACACAACAGCCGCAGCACAGCATGGCAACGTCTCATCTGGCACGTCGAATAGGTTTTGGGAAGCTGGCGGTTGCAGCGGAAGAGGCGGTAGCAGTAGAAAAGGATGAGTCAGCTGAAGAGGAGACGAAGGATGGAGTAGGAGGAGGAGAAGAAGAGGCAGGCCTGCATTTAATCCGTGGCGGTAAGACCAAATCCACACAGGTCCCACGGGTTACATGCTTGAACCTTCATGTCAGAAGGTTAACCCAGCGGGCAGTAAAAGTTATGTACCTTCCCTGCCCATGTTTGCTAGACCACGTGTCTGTGGTCAGATGTATCTTGGCACCGACACTGTGTGCCAGAGATACATTCACTTGCCACTGAACATGGCCATATAGCTCTGGGATGCCCTTCTGGGAGAAATTCTTTCGTGGACCTTCCATTGCGGTGTGCCAATGGCCACTAATTTTCTAAAGGCCTTCGAGTCCACCAATTTATATGGCAGTAGTTGGCTGGCTAGCAGTTCCGACAAGACAGCGGTCAGCCATTGGGAAAGAGTATTATCCAGTGTCATAATTTTTTGACGCGCGAACATTTAGGCCACGGAAGCCTGCCTTGTGCCAGATGAATGCGACAATGGCACGGTGGAAGGTGGAGTGGGGTTAAATGGGAGGAGAAGGAGAAGAGGCAGGACGTGGAGCACCAGGAGTGTAGCTTTGTGGGTTCTGACGTCGTTGCTCCCACTAGGCTCGTGATGGGAGGCCAGGTGGCTTCTTAAGGCGGTCGTCCCTAGGTGAGTGTTGGGCTTACCACGACCTATGTGTTGACAGCACAGGCTGCAGATGGCAACACTATCATCAGCAGCTGACAAGTAAAAAAAAAGCCCACACTGCAGAGCCATTTGCCGGCTTCCTGGGAGCGCCAGATACATTTTCAGTCTGCTTTTTGCCTCCTCTTCACTGTGAATTCTGCCTGCTTCTCCTCCTTCTCCTCCCTATCTGCTGCTCCGTCTCTCCCTCTGAACTTCCCTCCTATTCCTCTCTTGTGGGCACCCACGTGACGTCCATTGACACGTCATCATCGTCACCTTCACCACCACTGACATTAGAGATCTCGGAGTAGGCAGCAACAGTGGGGACCACCCTCCTTGGGCTGATCTGGATACTGTTGTCAGATCGCTGGGTGACGGGCGTTGCTACCTCCTCTTTCTTATCTGATGCCAAGAATGGCTGTGCATCGGTAAGGTCTGGGAATTGATAGGAAAATAATTCCTCTGACTCGAGTGGAGGAGCTATGGTGGTGGTGGTGTCTTTGGGGGTGCACACAGCATAGAGTGAGGAGAGTGCAGATACATAGGATGAGGTGGGTGCAGAAGTGGAAGGCTGAGTAATGACGTAATCACACTCACCTTCTCCAACTTCCTACTTCGGCTCCCGGCCTGGTGCACCTCCCCGACCCCTACCACCCCTGTGGAATGGCCAGTCTCTTTTTATGCCTGTCATTTTCAAAATGACTCTGTGACAAAGTCCCTATAGAAGAACAGTATTTGTGGAAGCAGGTATATACAACCTCTTAATGATTATTTGCTGGAAGCAGGTATATAGAACCCCTTAATCCGTTTTTTGGGGGGGAAAACTGGTATATCACACCAGTTGAAATTATTTGTTCCAATAGTGTTTGTCACTCTGTATAGCCGGGGTATCTCAGCTGAACCGCACACAACTCCTGCAAATTACAAATGTACTATATTGAAATTATATTATAGGTATATCACACCCCTGTCTCAATCAGTTGTTTTGGGGGACAACTGGTATATCACACCAGTTGAAATTATTTGTTCCAATAGCTTTTGTCCCTCTGTATAGCTGGGGTATATCAGCAGAAGCGCACACAACTCCTGCAAATTACAAATGCACTATACGGAAAGTATATTCTAGGTATATCAAACCCCTGCCTAAATCAGTTGTTTTGCATGGCAAATGTTATATCACACCAGTTGCAATTATTTCTTCAAATAGCGTTTGTCATTCTGTATAGCTGGGGTATCTCAGCAGAACCGCACACAACTCCTGCAAATTACAAATGTACTATATGGAAATTATATTATAGGTATATCACACCTCTGCCTCAATGGTATTTTTTGGGGGGCAACTTGTATATCACACCAGTTGAAATTATTTGTTCCAATATTGTTTATCCCTCTTTATAGCTGCGGTATATCAGCAGAACCGCACACAACTGCTGCACAATACAAATGCACTATATGGAAAGTATATTATTGGTATATCACACCCCTGCCTCACTTTTTTGGGGGGGGGCAACTGGTATATCACACCAGTTGCAATTAGTTATTCCAATAGTGTTTGTCCCTCTGTATAGCTGCGGTATCGCAGCAGAACCACACACAACTGCTGGACAATACAAATGCTCTATAATATACTTTCTGTGTAAGGCTACTTTCACACTTGCGCTTGATCGGATCCGTTCTGAACGGATCTGATCATATTAATGCAGACGGAGGCTCAGTTCAGTACGGATCCGTCTGCATTAATAACTTAGAAAAATTTCTAAGTGCGCAAGATGCCTGAGCGGATCCGTTCAGACTTTCAATGTAAAGTCAATGGGGGACGGATCCGCTTGAAGATTGAGCCATATGGTGTCATCTTCAAGCGGATCCGTTCCCATTGACTTACATTGTAAGTCTGAACGGATCCGCTCGCCTCCGCACGGCCAGGCGGACAGCTGAACGCTGCAAGCAGCGTTCAGCTGTCCGCCTGTCCGTGCGGAGGCGAGCGGAGCAGAGGCTGAACGCCGCCAGACTGATGCAGTCTGAGCGGATCCGCATCCATTCAGACTGCATCAGGGCTGGACTGAGGCGTTCGGGTCCGCTCGTGAGCTCCTTCAAACGGAGCTCACGAACGGACCTATGAACGCTAGTGTGAAAGTAGCCTTAGAAAGTATATTATAATTATATTACACCCCTCATTATGTCACACCTATAGATAGCACACCTTTACAAGTCCTTGAAAGGACTTTTGTGGCCCTATTAGCTAGCGTTTGGTGTCTCTATACTCTCTAACAGTCTGTCCCTGCTCCACACAGCATCCTTTTCTTACACTGGCAAAAAACTGAATGCAAAATGGCAGACAAATCAGGTTTATTTATGGGGTAGGGGGTGTGTCCATGTGCTGAAACACAACACTGTCCTGTCCCACCTGATGGATGTGTCAAGGGTCAAAGTTCGACGCCATGCAAAAAAATATGGCACTTCCAAATATGTTTGTATGTTCGGCGAATCACGAACGAACAAAGTTCGCCGCGAAACGACCGCTGGGCGAATTGCAAACACATCTCTAGTCAATATAAACTTCTGCATCTAAGTGATTAGACAGATGGAGGGGGCTACCTCTGTTCTCCGATCAGCACCATGCAAATCCAATAGTGGTTGTCATCGCAGTAGGTGGCTTTTTGAAAACCCTCTGGCCTGACATCTTACATGTTACATGATACAGTTTATAGCACAAATAAATCTGAAGTTTTAAGTCCCCTGAGGGACTTTATGTAATAATGTTAAAATATAAAAATATAAAAAAGACCCTGTTCCAATTTCTCATAAAAAATAAAAATACTGCAATTGGTATTGTTGCATACATAAATATCCAAACTATTAAAATATCATGTTACTTATCACATAAAAACATCTAAAGGTCACTAAGTATCCCAAAATGGAATCAATAAAAACTATAGCTCACCAAGCAAAAAAATAAAGTCCCCACACAGCTCCAATTGCAGAAAATCTAAAAAAAAGTTATGGCTGTCAAAATATGGCAACACAAAATAATTAAAAAACTGTTCAAATTTATGTTGTAAATAAAACTATAAAATGTGACATCTCCATAATCACACTGACTCACAGAATAGTTAAAGGGGTTATCCAAGACTATAAAAATATCCCCCATATACCGGGCCCCGCACAATGAATACCTTGCTCCCGACTCCCTGCAGCTTCTCCCCATGTGTGGATGAAAACATCCGGTGTCGGGGGGAGCAGCCAATGGCAGGTGGGGACAGGGACTAGCCTCCCTAGCATCACAGGTGCTGCTCCCCCCCCCCCAACATCAGATGTTTTCATTTGCGCACAGGGAGAAGCTGCAGCGGCAGTACAGGGACCAGGAGCCACGCACGGAGTGGAGAGCAAGGTAAGTATATTCATTGTGAGGGGCCCGGCATATGGGGGACATTTTTATAGTATTTTTTTTTATACTGACAATTTTTATTGTTTTTTCATATAATTGTAAGTAGCCATGGACAGTGTAAAATTACATCACAGGCATCATTTTGAAATGAAACAGGTACAAATAAAAATGGTATAAACATAAAATGACCGGCGTGGGCCAGTCAGGACAGGTAGTACACAGATTTAATCTACAGTACGGATGAGAATTAACAGTATGAATTGGATACCTAGGAACATAGAATGTGTATTGAGTTAGGCAACTTCTAGTTTAAAAAAAAATCACTCCATTCTTAAAGAGCACCTGTCAGTGTACTGCTTAGTAGGGTTGATCCTGCCTTGTAAAAATTGGTTGTGGTGTTCCTAAAAAAAAAAAAAGACTTTTATTCTTTATTGAAATAAGGACTTCAGAGCACTTTCTAGTATTGACAATGTCTGAAGCCTTCATTTGTATAAAGCATAAAAGTTTTTTGCTTGGGAATGCCGCAAATACTTTTTGTAAGATAGGTATCATTTTAATAAACAGGATCAACGTTACCATGTAGTATGCTGTTTAATAGAGTTGACCCTGCTGTGCTTTTTAAGTACCAAACTAGGCTGGATCCTTGAGGAAATGTGTCACCAGAAATGTATACATTAATTTATTTATTTATTCTATTTCTGAACATTATTATGGGGGCTGCCATCTTGCCTGAGCTGTTCCTAACAGCATTTACAAAGCATTAAGAAGATTGCTTTATGGCAGCCCCCTGGGCCATAGACACAATGGTCAGGAGTAGGGATGAGCGAACTCGAACTGTATAGTTCGGGTTCGTACCGAATTTTGGGGTGTCCGTGACACGGACCCGAACCCGGACATTTTCGTAAAAGTCCGGGTTCGGGTTCGGTGTTCGTCGCTTTCTTCGCGCTTTTGTGACGCTTTCTTGGCGCTTTTTGAAAGGCTGCAAAGCAGCCAATCAACAAGCGTCATACTACTTGCCCCAAGAGGCCATCACAGCCATGCCTACTATTGGCATGGCTGTGATTGGCCAGAGCACCATGTGACCCAGCCTCTATTTAAGCTGGAGTCACATAGCGCCGCCCGTCACTCTGCTCTGATTAGCGTAGGGAGAGGTTGCGGCTGCGACAGTAGGGCGAGATTAGGCAGATTAACTCCTCCAAAGGACTTGATTAACTGATCGATCTGCAGCTGTGGATCATTGAGCTGCTGATCCTCAATTGCTCACTGTTTTTAGGCTGCACAGACCGTTTGTCAGTCTCATTTTTCTGGGGTGATCGGCGGCCATTTTGTGTCTTGTGGTGCGCCAGCACAAGCTGCGACCAAGTGCATTTAACCCTCAATGGTGTGGTTGTTTTTTGGCTAAAGCCTACATCAGGGTGAAGCTGTCACACCAAGTGCATTTAACCAGCAATAGTCTGTTCATTTTTTGGCCATATACAAAATCAGGGGCAAGCTGCGCCTGTCACCAAGTGCATTTAACCCTCAATGGTGTGGTTGTTTTTTGGCTAAAGCCTACATCAGGGTGAAGCTGTCACACCAAGTGCATTTAACCAGCAATAGTCTGTTCATTTTTTGGCCATATACTAAATCAGGGGCAAGCTGCGCCTGTCACCAAGTGCATTTAACCCTCAATGGTGTGGTTGTTTTTTGGCTAAAGCCTACATCAGGGTGAAGCTGTCACACCAAGTGCATTTAACCAGCAATAGTCTGTTCATTTTTTGGCCATATACAAAATCAGGGGCAAGCTGCGCCTGTCACCAAGTGCATTTAACCCTCAATGGTGTGGTTGTTTTTTGGCTAAAGCCTACATCAGGGTGAAGCTGTCACACCAAGTGCATTTAACCAGCAATAGTCTGTTCATTTTTTGGCCATATCCCAGTCTAATTCTGTCACTAAATCCATACCGGTCACCCAGCGCCTAAATACTAGGCCTCAAATTTATATCCAGCTAAATCTGTCCCTAGTGCTGTAGCTGGGCGAGTTATTTAGTGTCCGTTCAAGCACATTTCTTGTTCTGGGTTGAAATACAATTCCCAATTTAGCAATTTCATAATTTAGTGGTTCCTGCTATATCAGAGCTATTTGAAATCTATCCCAAAAAGGGTATATAATATTGAAGGTGCACATTGGGTCATTCAGAATAACTTCACACACACCCGCTACTGTGTATTTCCAAGTCTAATTCTGTCACTAAACCCATACCTGTCACCCAGCGCCTAAATACTAGGCCTCAAATTTAAATCCCTCTAAATCTCTCGTTACCCACCGCTGTACTGTTGTTGCTGGGCAAGATATTTAGTGTCCGTCAAAGCACATTTTTTGTTCTGGGTTGAAGTACAATTCCCAATTTAGCAATTTCATAATTTAGTGGTTTCTGCTATATCAGAGCTATTTGAAATCTATCCCTAAAAGGGTATATAATATTGAAGGTGCACATAGGGTCATTCAGAATAACTTCACACACACGCTTCTGTGCATTTCCAAGTCTAATTCTGTCACTAAATCCATACCGGTGACCCAGCGCCTAAATACTAGGCCTCAAATTTAAATCCCTCTAAATCTCTCGTTACCCACCACTGTACTGTTGTTGCTGGGCAAGATATTTAGTGTCCGTCAAAGCACATTTTTTGTTCTGGGTTGAAGTACAATTCCCAATTTAGCAATTTCATAATTTAGTGGTTTCTGCTATATCAGAGCTATTTGAAATCTATCCCTAAAAGGGTATATAATATTGAAGGTGCACATAGGGTCATTCAGAATAACTTCACACACACGCTTCTGTGCATTTCCAAGTCTAATTCTGTCACTAAATCCATACCGGTGACCCAGCGCCTAAATACTAGGCCTCAAATTTAAATCCCTCTAAATCTCTCGTTACCCACCGCTGTACTGTTGTTGCTGGGCAAGATATTTAGTGTCCGTCAAAGCACATTTTTTGTTCTGGGTTGAAGTACAATTCCCAATTTAGCAATTTCATAATTTAGTGGTTCCTGCTATATCAGAGCTATTTGAAATCTATCCCAAAAAGGGTATATAATATTGAAGGTGCACATTGGGTCATTCAGAATAACTTCACACACACCCGCTACTGTGTATTTCCAAGTCTAATTCTGTCACTAAACCCATACCTGTCACCCAGCGCCTAAATACTAGGCCTCAAATTTAAATCCCTCTAAATCTCTCGTTACCCACCGCTGTACTGTTGTTGCTGGGCAAGATATTTAGTGTCCGTCAAAGCACATTTTTTGTTCTGGGTTGAAGTACAATTCCCAATTTAGCAATTTCATAATTTAGTGGTTTCTGCTATATCAGAGCTATTTGAAATCTATCCCTAAAAGGGTATATAATATTGAAGGTGCACATAGGGTCATTCAGAATAACTTCACACACACGCTTCTGTGCATTTCCAAGTCTAATTCTGTCACTAAATCCATACCGGTGACCCAGCGCCTAAATACTAGGCCTCAAATTTAAATCCCTCTAAATCTCTCGTTACCCACCACTGTACTGTTGTTGCTGGGCAAGATATTTAGTGTCCGTCAAAGCACATTTTTTGTTCTGGGTTGAAGTACAATTCCCAATTTAGCAATTTCATAATTTAGTGGTTCCTGCTATATCAGAGCTATTTGAAATCTATCCCAAAAAGGGTATATAATATTCAAGGTGCACATTGGGTCATTCAGAATAACTTCACACACACGCTTCTGTGCATTTCCAAGTCTAATTCTGTCACTAAATCCATACCGGTCACCCAGCGCCTAAATACTAGGCCTCAAATTTATATCCCGCTGAATTTGAATACAATACATTGGGCCAAATAATATATTTGTTGTTGTGGTGAACCATAACAATGAGAAAAACATCTAGTAAGGGACGCGGACGTGGACATGGTCGTGGTGGTGTTAGTGGACCCTCTGGTGCTGGGAGAGGACGTGGCCGTTCTGCCACATCCACACGTCCTAGTGTACCAACTACCTCAGGTCCCAGTAGCCGCCAGAATTTACAGCGATATATGGTGGGGCCCAATGCCGTTCTAAGGATGGTAAGGCCTGAGCAGGTACAGGCATTAGTCAATTGGGTGGCCGACAGTGGATCCAGCACGTTCACATTATCTCCCACCCAGTCTTCTGCAGAAAGCGCACAGATGGCGCCTGAAAACCAACCCCATCAGTCTGTCACATCACCCCCATGCATACCAGGGAAACTGTCTCAGCCTCAAGTTATGCAGCAGTCTCTTATGCTGTTTGAAGACTCCGCTGGCAGGGTTTCCCAAGGGCATCCACCTAGCCCTTCCCCAGCGGTGAAAGACATAGAATGCACTGACGCACAACCACTTATGTTTCCTGATGATGAGGACATGGGAATACCACCTCAGCATGTCTCTGATGATGACGAAACACAGGTGCCAACTGCTGCGTCTTTCTGCAGTGTGCAGACTGAACAGGAGGTCAGGGATCAAGACTGGGTGGAAGACGATGCAGGGGACGATGAGGTCCTAGACCCCACATGGAATGAAGGTCGTGCCACTGACTTTCACAGTTCGGAGGAAGAGGCAGTGGTGAGACCGAGCCAACAGCGTAGCAAAAGAGGGAGCAGTGGGCAAAAGCAGAACACCCGCCGCCAAGAGACTCCGCCTGCTACTGACCGCCGCCATCTGGGACCGAGCACCCCAAAGGCAGCTTCAAGGAGTTCCCTGGCATGGCACTTCTTCAAACAATGTGCTGACGACAAGACCCGAGTGGTTTGCACGCTGTGCCATCAGAGCCTGAAGCGAGGCATTAACGTTCTGAACCTGAGCACAACCTGCATGACCAGGCACCTGCATGCAAAGCATGAACTGCAGTGGAGTAAACACCTTAAAACCAAGGAAGTCACTCAGGCTCCCCCTGCTACCTCTTCTGCTGCTGCCGCCTCGGCCTATTCTGCTGCTGCCGCCTCGGCCTCTTCCTCCGCCTCTGGAGGAACGTTGGCACCTGCCGCCCAGCAAACAGGGGATGTACCACCAACACCACCACCACCACCTCCGTCACCAAGCGTCTCAACCATGTCACACGCCAGCGTTCAGCTCTCCATCTCACAAACATTTGATAGAAAGCGTAAATTCCCACCTAGCCACCCTCGATCCCTGGCCCTGAATGCCAGCATTTCTAAACTACTGGCCTATGAAATGCTGTCATTTAGGCTGGTGGACACAGACAGCTTCAAACAGCTCATGTCGCTTGCTGTCCCACAGTATGTTGTTCCCAGCCGGCACTACTTCTCCAAGAGAGCCGTGCCTTCCCTGCACAACCAAGTATCCGATAAAATCAAGTGTGCACTGCGCAACGCCATCTGTAGCAAGGTCCACCTAACCACAGATACGTGGACCAGTAAGCACGGCCAGGGACGCTATATCTCCCTAACTGCACACTGGGTAAATGTAGTGGCAGCTGGGCCCCAGGCGGAGAGCTGTTTGGCGCACGTCCTGCCGCCGCCAAGGATCGCAGGGCAACATTCTTTGCCTCCTGTTGCCACCTCCTCCTTCTCGGCTTCCTCCTCCTCTTCTTCCACCTGCTCATCCAGTCAGCCACACACCTTCACCACCAACTTCAGCACAGCCCGGGGTAAACGTCAGCAGGCCATTCTGAAACTCATATGTTTGGGGGACAGGCCCCACACCGCACAGGAGTTGTGGCGGGGTATTGAACAACAGACCGACGAGTGGTTGCTGCCGGTGAGCCTCAAGCCCGGCCTGGTGGTGTGTGATAATGGGCGAAATCTCGTTGCAGCTCTGGGACTAGCCAATTTGACGCACATCCCTTGCTTGGCGCATGTGCTGAATTTGGTGGTGCAGAAGTTCATTCACAACTACCCCGACATGTCAGAGCTGCTGCATAAAGTGCGGGCCGTCTGTTCGCGCTTCCGGCGTTCACATCCTGCCGCTGCTCGCCTGTCTGCGCTACAGCGTAACTTCGGCCTTCCCGCTCACCGCCTCATATGCGACGTGCCCACCAGGTGGAACTCCACCTTGCACATGCTGGACAGACTGTGCGAGCAGCAGCAGGCCATAGTGGAGTTTCAGCTGCAGCACGCACGGGTCAGTCGCACTACAGAACAGCACCACTTCACCACCAAT
Source organism: Bufo gargarizans (assembly GCF_014858855.1). Taxonomy (NCBI): domain Eukaryota; kingdom Metazoa; phylum Chordata; class Amphibia; order Anura; family Bufonidae; genus Bufo; species Bufo gargarizans. The sequence continues at coordinate 70,516,346 of NC_058087.1, forward strand.
GACTGGGCCTCCATGCGAGACCTGTGTGCCCTGTTGCGCTGTTTCGAGTACTCCACCAACATGGCCAGTGGCGATGACACCGTTATCAGCGTTACAATACCACTTCTATGTCTCCTTGAGAAAACACTTAGGGCGATGATGGAACAGGAGGTGGCCCAGGAGGAGGAGGAGGAGGATGAGGAAGAGGGGTCATTTTTAGCACTTTCAGGCCAGTCTCTTCGAAGTGACTCAGAGGGAGGTTTTTTGCAACAGCAGAGGCCAGGTACAAATGTGGCCAGCCAGGGCCCACTACTGGAGGACGAGGAGGACGAGGATGAGGAGGAGGTGGAGGAGGATGAGGATGAAGCATGGTCACAGCGGGGTGGCACCCAACGCAGCTCGGGTCCATCACTGGTGCGTGGCTGGGGGGAAAGGCAGGACGATGACGATACGCCTCCCACAGAGGACAGCTTGTCCTTACCCCTGGGCAGCCTGGCACACATGAGCGACTACATGCTGCAGTGCCTGCGCAACGACAGCAGAGTTGCCCACATTTTAACCTGTGCGGACTACTGGGTTGCCACCCTGCTGGATCCACGCTACAAAGACAATGTGCCCACCTTACTTCCTGCACTGGAGCGTGATAGGAAGATGCGCGAGTACAAGCGCACGTTGGTAGACGCGCTACTGAGAGCATTCCCAAATGTCACAGGGGAACAAGTGGAAGCCCAAGGCCAAGGCAGAGGAGGAGCAAGAGGTCGCCAAGGCAGCTGTGTCACGGCCAGCTCCTCTGAGGGCAGGGTTAGCATGGCAGAGATGTGGAAAACTTTTGTCAACACGCCACAGCTAACTGCACCACCACCTGATACGCAACGTGTTAGCAGGAGGCAACATTTCACTAACATGGTGGAACAGTACGTGTGCACACCCCTCCACGTACTGACTGATGGTTCGGCCCCATTCAACTTCTGGGTCTCTAAATTGTCCACGTGGCCAGAGCTAGCCTTTTATGCCTTGGAGGTGCTGGCCTGCCCGGCAGCCAGCGTTTTGTCTGAACGTGTATTCAGCACGGCAGGGGGCGTCATTACAGACAAACGCAGCCGCCTGTCTACAGCCAATGTGGACAAGCTGACGTTCATAAAAATGAACCAGGCATGGATCCCACAGGACCTGTCCGTCCCTTGTCCAGATTAGACATTAACTACCTCCCCATAACCATATATTATTGGACTCCAGGGCACTTCCTCATTCAATCCTATTTTTATTTTCATTTTACCATTATATTGCGAGGCTACCCAAAGTTGAATGAACCTCTCCTCTGCCTGTGTGCTAGGCCTAAATATATGCCAATGGACTGTTGCAGTGGTGGCTGACATGAAGCCTGATTCTCTGCTATGACATGCAGACTAATTCTCTGCTGACATGAAGCCAGATTGTCTGTTACGGGACCTCTCTCCTCTGCCTGGGTGCTGGGCCTAAATTTATGACAATGGACTGTTGCAGTGGTGGCTGACGTGAAGCCTGATTCTCTGCTATGACATGCAGACTGATTCTCTGCTGACATGAAGCCAGATCGTCTGTTACGGGACCTCTCTGCTCTGCCTGTGTGCTAGGCCTAAATATATGCCAATGGACTGTTGCAGTGGTGGGTGACGTGAAGCCTCATTCTCTGCTATGACATGCAGACTGATTCTCTGCTGACATGAAGCCAGATTGTCTGTTACGGGACCTCTCTGCTCTGCCTGTGTGCTAGGCCTAAATATATGCCAATGGACTGTTGCAGTGGTGGGTGACGTGAAGCCTCATTCTCTGCTATGACATGCAGACTGATTCTCTGCTGTCATGAAGCCAGATTGTCTGTTACGGGACCTCTCTCCTCTGCCTGTGTGCTAGGCCTAAATATATGCCAATGGACTGTTGCAGTGGTGGCTGACGTGAAGCCTCATTCTCTGCTATGACATGCAGACTAATTCTCTGCTGACATGAAGACAGATTCTCTGTTACGGGACCTCTCTCCTCTGCCTGGGTGCCGGGGCCTAAATATCTGAGAATGGACTGTTCCAGTGGTGGGTGACGGGAAGCCAGATTCTCTGCTATGGAACCTCTCTCCAATTGATTTTGGTTAATTTTTATTTATTTAATTTTTATTTTAATTAATTTCCCTATCCACATTTGTTTGCAGGGGATTTACCTACATGTTGCTGCCTTTTGCAGCCCTCTAGCCCTTTCCTGGGCTGTTTTACAGCCGTTTTAGTGCCGAAAAGTTCGGGTCCCCATTGACTTCAATGGGGTTCGGGTTCGGGACGAAGTTCGGATCGGGTTCGGATCCCGAACCCGAACATTTCCGGGATGTTCGGCCGAACTTCTCGAACCCGAACATCCAGGTGTTCGCTCAACTCTAGTCAGGAGGGGACCCCATTGACTTCTATGGGGGAGTCTTCTAGGCATGCTCTGTGACCTGTGCATTGTACAAAGAAGAATAGATAAGCTTTTGACAATTACCTATTGTGAATAGTGGACCCCATCTTATCTATACACAGAGGTGATAACATTACATGGAAGTATTAGAATAACAGATAAGCAGATAACTGCAGTAAATTGATGTGGGGCCTATTAAATGTTAAACATCCATGATTCTGAACCTGCCCCTATAATGACACAAAATGGCCAGTGTCAAAATAACTCTGCAGGTGTCAGATTCTTATAGCTCGGCTCTAAAAGCAAAGCTACTGCTCTGAAACTGGATTTTAGGAAGACGGTATTTATAGACGCTGCAAACAGAGAAACCTCAGTTGGCAAACCCTGCCCTGGATATGAACGTGTCCTAATAAACACAGATCCATAGGTTACACAAGTATCTTCTGTTGGAGAATGTACCCAAGAAAAAAAAACTGCACAAAGGTTATAAATAAAGCTTGATTCCAGCAGCGTGCACCGCTCCTCTTCTCTGTTTCATTCCCCCGAAATATTTTCTGTTTATAATTAAAAACCACATATGATTGCTTGTCAGGAAATGTTAGTAGCACATGTGTATGTAGTTACTGGTCATAATAAAAGGCTTATTTTATTTATAGCGGACACACTGGAAAAGGAGTCCAGACGGATCAGCCTCCCTCAGAAATGTGCACAAATGATTTATTTTCATGACGTTAAATTGAGTTTTCTGGTATGATCTTCCACAACACACACTTTGCACCAATTAGAAAGCTATCATTTGTAACACTTAGTGGGATCACATTACAGTTGCTGCTGTACTCTGGATATTCCAGTACATTTTTAGTAAGTAGTAGTCATACTGTGTATATATTTTTTTCAAATAATGTATAGTTTAGAAGAAAGTCAAAAGCCCCATCCAGCCCACGTAGAGCTTGCGAGTGCGACTATTAAACAATGTCCATTAGGGTACAGAGAAATGGTTTCAACTGGGGTTATACGCCATGGTCCAGCTGTGGTTTACATGTGCATGCTTCCAGACCGCCCATAGACAATAAACATCTGGGCAGTTCATGCTTATCTCTGCACACTAACTGTACAGTCTCGGAAATGGGGAGCCCACTAGACTTTCTGTAGAGAAGGCTCCCTGGAGCTTCCTGCTCTGGTCCTAGCGATCATGTGATCATGTCTTTGTAGACGCAGATCAGCTCTGCAGTAGGGATTTAAAGCATTGAAAAGCCTCTTGGGGGTCAAAAAACAACTACAAAAACACAAAACAAACTGTTATGGAAAGAGGACATGATTTTAAAAAAGTATTTTAGTTATTTTTAGTTATTTTATTTAGCAATTTCCCAGGTATAAAAAACAAAAAAATACTAAAATAAAAAAAAACAAATGGAAGGTGCACAAATTATCTACGTAACCTAATAGAAAAGTTATGCAAAAAATGCATGTACTAAGGAAATGGATAATGCATCTGGTCAGGAAGGTAAGTAAATGGTCCAGTCTTGAACTGGCTAGCCCATCAACGCATAATACCGTAGATTTATGGCATTAGCGTGCAGGGGATGTATGTAAAGAGCTCACACACTGCTGTCCCTCCCTCCATACATGTGCACCATCAGCATTGAGCGAAATAGGCAATCCTGGTCATTTAACCCCTCAGTTGTTACTGTCAATAGGATCAGCGGCATCTGTGTGATTAGACAGAGGGCAAAAGCTCCCTATGTATGCAATCGGAGTCCCCAAGGTAAAATGTCAGAGCTTCAATCAATGTAAATGTTTCCAGGCCTGTTATGGCTCGCTATCTTAAAACCGTGCACAAGGCACGACCTCACAGGCCGCCTGTCAGAATTCCATACACTGCAGTGGTATTCTATTGCAGTCTATGGGACAAGTGATCAGAAGATTAAATGTTCAAGCCCCCTAAGGGGACTAAAAATACAGTGTAAGACCCCCCCCCCACAAAAATGTAAAAATTCAAATAAGCTCCTTTTCCCAATTTTACATATAACAATAAACAATACAAAATAAACTTAACAAACATCACTGCATTCAAAAATATCAAATCTATTAAAATATCAATATTTTTTTCCTGCGTAGTGAAATATAATAATGGGAAAAAAATGATAAAAATGCACAATTTGAAATTTTTTGGTCACCTTGTCCCCCCCAAAAAATGTACAAAATTTATCAAAAAGTCGTACATAAAGAACTACAGTTTGCCCCGCAAAAAAATTAAAATGTTCTCAAGTTCTCATACAGTTTTGTAGATGGAAATTATGGCAGTCAGAAAAAGGCGAGGCAAAGAAAACTGTATTTTTAAAAAAGGTTTAATTTTTTAAAATTAGTAAAACATAAAAACTATATAAAATTGTGTATCACCATTATTGTATGTACATAGTGCACACTGTAATATCAAAACCGAAAACCTTGGCGGAATTGTGACTTTTTTTTTCAGGTTCAGCCCACAAACCTTTTTTTTTTTCAGTTTTAAAATACAAGATAAGGCCTCATGCACACGACTGCTCAGTTTTTTGTTGTCCGTTAATTGCGGATCTGCAAAACATGGTAGCCGCACGTGTGCCTCCTGCAATTTGCGGAACGGAACAGGCGGCCCATTGTAGAAATGCATTTTCTTGTCCGCAAAATGGACAAGAATAGGACATGTTATATTTTTTTTTGCGGGGCCACGGAACGGAGCAACGGATGCGGACAGCACACACAGTGCTGTCCGCATCTTTTGCGGCCCCATTGAAGTGAATGGGTCCGCACCCGAGCCGCTGCGGCTCGGGTGCAGACCACAACAACGGTCGTGTGCATGAGGCCTTAGGTAAATGAAATGGTGCTATTAAACCCAACATGTCCCAAAAAAGTAAGCCCTCTATGGCTTTTTGAACTGAAAGTTAAAAAAAGTTGTGGCTTTTGGAAGGTAGAAAGGAAAAAAAAAACGTCAAAATAAAAAGAGAGAGTAATAGTGTTCCCATGGGGTCACTCATTTCGGATTAGTGCTTTTCTACCTCGGCCAACAGTCTTGAGGGCCATAAAAGTGTTGATCGTGAATATTCTAATTGCAAATTTTTTTGTGAATATCGGCAATTCGAGAATTCGCGAAGATGTACAATATAGTGCTATATATTCATAATCACGAATATTCTAGATTTTTTTTTTTTGCAGTAACCTCCCTTCTTGCTTGTGGGCCAATGAGAAGGCTGCACCCTTTGTCAGAGCTTAGCAACATCCCTAGCAACCAATAGGAAGGTTGCCTGCCCCTTTACTATATAAGAAACTCCCTAGCAGCCATTTTCTGCTGTTTGTTTTGCAGTTCTGAGAGAGAGAGCAGTGACATTGCTGTGCTCTGTGCTTTCATCTGGACCCTTTTCCTTATCCAATTACATTAGATAGTTAGTTAGCTCATTTATATAATACAGATAGTTAGTGGGAGATAGCCAGTGTAGGTTAGATAGTGTAGGTTGCGCGCACGCCTGCAGCCGAGTACACGTGGACTGGCGCGGTGATATGACTGGCACGCGCTTCCAGATGGTGGATGATTTGAATCTCCCACCTGTGAAGCGCCAGCATGCCTCCTCCTGCTGTAATTACAGCATATGAGGTATGCGACCTACAGGGGCGGGGGAGTTCTTTGTTCCCCTGCTTTTGTAGTGCAGAACATCTCCGGCCTTGCCGAAGATGTTATCAAAGGACAGAGGATCTAAATTGATTCTCTGTCCTTTGAAGTGGCCGAAACTGGACATAATTATACTTATGTACTCTATATAGGTAAAAAATATTTAGTGCGACCATTGCCGCTAGTGTTGAGCAAAGCGAAGCATTCGAAGTGGAATTTGGTCCGAAGTTTAGGAAAACTTCAATTCGCAATGAATCCGAATTTTCTCACACTTCGTGGTAAGAAATAGATTTTCCCTGAATTGGGGTAAAAAAAAAAAATCATACTCACCTCATCGCTTTGAGCATGAAGAGCCCACCACCGACATCTTGATATAAGATCCTGCGCAAAATCTTGTGCATGGTGATGTATGACATCACCACGCCGGCCGGACGCACCGCATGAGATTTTGCACTGGATTTTCAATCAAGGTGGTGGCGGGCTCTTTGTGATCGAATTTCTTAGGGAACTTTTTCAAAACTTTGCTCATCTCTAATTGCTGTCATTGCAAACGCGATGATCGGCCTTGGGATTCTGAGGATGTACCGTTTCTGCTTCTGATAAAATAAACTATGGATTTTATCTGGACTTTACACTAGAGCTGACTTTTCCTTGTCTCTGCATTGTAGAAAATCACCTCCAGTCATCTGAGCACAGAAAAGTTTTTTCTAGAGCTGTGGAGGTGATCTTATAATGTAAAGTACCTTTATACGATTAGATGATTGGTACAATTGAACGAGCAATGAACGAGTCGTTTCTTGGTGTAGTGAACGTTTTAACAATGACCTTTTAGAGGCGCTGATTATCATTAACAAAATTATAATTTCGATTGCATATTCCATTGTTTGCAAAGCAGACAGTTGCATTTACACAAAGCGATAACTTGAGTGGCATGCTTAAACACACCCACGATGTAATCGTCTGTAATCATGCATGGAGTGAACAATTCCTGTTTACACATATGAAATCGTTAATGTCTTGCAATGATTTTTGTGCCCACACAAAAGATGATCAAACCAACAAGAAATCTACCGATTGTTGCTCTATCACTCATTGCTTTTACACTGCTCCATAATTGTGCAGCTTTGTTCGATTTAATGATAATTTACACGATGATCGCCTCGTGTAAAGGTACCTTTAGTTGTATTTCCATTATCTACTGGATTAATCCAAGAGATAAGGGCTTATAATAATTTCTTTTTTCCTGTTCTTCTCTTTAGATGCCATGCTGCATCAGAACCCAGTTCAGAGTGGTCTGGACCTAAAAAAGAGGCTGGGAGCAAAGAGTTAAGTATATGAGTCTGGGTCTCAATATTGTCCTTGCCTGGTTTGGGTCCTGATACTAAGCGTCTGGGGTTTGCATTAATTTAGGGACCTATTCAGGGATTGAATTCATTTAGGGCTCTCCATTACTCTACGGATCTGGACTAAGGTTTAAGTTTTTGCTTCTATAGAATAGCTGCAGAGGCTGGAAGGCAACTTTGTCTCAGTAGCAAACTCTGCAGATGTCAGGATAAGTTATCATGGCAGTCTGAGCTAGGTGGAGAAGAGAGGGAAAGATAATGTCTACAATGAGAGAATATGCCGCCTGTTAGGTTGGATTAGTTGGATTTTTAGAGTACCTGTTATCTCTCTTGACCAGTCTGTTTTAGTAAACCCTTGTATTGTACAAAAGCATACATATTGTCTCCATGTAGTTCAGGCCTAACTGAAAGTTACATTTCCCTTTGTCAAGAGAATTTTCCCTACATAGTCTGATAATGTTTTCAATAATTCGATTGTTTCGGGTTACAGCACATTGACAAGGAGAATTATAACATCCAGTTAACAGAAATGTGATGTTGACTATAGACATGACAAGGAAGGGTGGTAGTATGGAAAGGGGTCCCCAGGTTTGGGGAAGAGCTCAGGGCATATGGTCTTCCTTACCTGACACTGGTTTAGACACAATATTTCAGATTAATATACTATATGTCTACAGCTGCCTGCCAACAATAGGTGTTTGAAAAGACTGAAACTATTAGATAGGGATTGTTTTATTACTTTTAGACAAGTTTGGTGCACTGCTAAGGCCACTGATTGGCTGCAGTTTGCACATGTTGTCGACGTGGCATCATTACTGCAGCCAGGTAAACAGAACCCAGCTGGGAGAACTGAAGTTCTGATGCTGGACCTGCTAGGTAAGGACTACTCAGTTCTTTATTGCAGGATATGCAGCCTAATCATCAGTGTTTTCTGGTTTCTTACTGAAAGTTTTTCTTACTGAAAGTGGGCAACCCCTTTAAAGTAAATGTTGTTAAAAGGCAAACACTTACTTAGACATGGTAGAGCTATTATTGTGCTGTTTGTCACGGTATACTCTTACTAATGTCTGAAAGGTCTGTGGGCTACATTTATTAAAAGGGCTGTCGGAATGACCCACCAGAGTGCCCGATAATCCTACAGTGGGTCCAGGTTCTGATGCAATAGTGGGCCCCAAAAGGTCCAGTAAAAAATACATTTGGAGCTGCCTTTGATATAATTGCTTGCCTCTAGGATCTGTTTAATTGATTCAAAACCTATTAGACATTACTGATAATGTAGGGTTTGGGCCGCAAGAATAATTCTCAGGTAGGCCCAAGGAACTGCAGTCCAACACCGACAATTATTGTTATCCCTTCTGCTCATCACAAGTGGTGGTGTCAGTGTATAAGTGTTGGGGTCACCATGATTCATAATTATGTAATGTGGCTTTAAGCTGTAAATGGTATTTGTTGACTCAGCTCCACCATATTTTAATTCTTTTTTTTTAAAGTAAATAAATATGATATAAATAGTGTCCTAAAACTGTTGATTAATTATGAAAATATAACAATGATATCATAATTATTTGCGGAAAACACAAACCCAACAGCTACATCTCTTTTGTTCTTCTATTAACAGACATAATATGGGCTATTCAAGATGCCAAAACGATAAAGTTCTTCATTCCAGATTAAGTCATATTTTATAAAGGTGACAATAATAGTTTCTGGTAGCTAACTAAGCTGGGAATTTCCCAACATTGTATCGTGCTTCTCTCGACAAGAAAAACAGGTAGTTAGTCAGTTTGTAGTATGCTAACCAGCATATTAGAGGAAGTGTCTGTCATTGTGGCCTTGGGGCTAAAACTAGACATGATAATGTATGTGAGGAGCAGAGAAAAAACAGGGTACATGTATTATCATCCACTGCGGATCGGATACATAAGGGATGAGATTCAGTGTGGGACAAAAAAGCATTTCTGTATTCTGTAGAGCAAAATGTCCCTATTGACATTAGATATTTATGATATGTGCTAGCAAGCTAAATAAGGTTTTTCTTATGTGGTGACATTAATGGTTTGGGGTAGTACCTTTACATGTTTTATCTTAGACATTGTATTTTAACCTATACAGTTATGACGTGCACTATAAGTAAATAGTATAATAAACTATAGGACAAAAGTGATGAGTAGAGGCATAGGCTTACCTTCACCCAGTTGCTCTTCCTTTGTATTTAAGAGACATCATGGTGGTAGAGCATTTGCTGCACCTGGCATTGAGCTCCCAGGGAATATATCCTGCCTGTTCACTCTTATTGATACTACAGGGTTGAGTAAAGAGGTATAGGTAAAAAGCAGTATTAAGTGAACCAAAGGGCAATAAAAGACAAATAATTTAAAAAAATACAAATCTGAGGGGTCAGCTTTAGCGTTTGAAGATCACAAAGGGCTTAATAAAATCTCTAGTAAAGGAGATAAAATTAGCAAAAATACAAAACAAACAGCAGGTGGCAAAAGAGAGCAAAACAAATTCCAAAAAATTATTTAAATATATAATGCTAAAAAAGTCCGAGCAGGTAGGTCCCCTAAATAATGTTAATGGAGGGGGTGGTAGTCACGGATGATAAGGAAAAGGCAGAGTTACTAAATGTTTTTTTTAGAAATGTATATACAAAAGAAGAGAAAGGAGCTGATATATGTGGTGCTGGGGCTGTTAGTACATCCAGTAATATACTCAAATGGCTAACTGTAGATATGGTCCAAGATAAGTTAAATAAGATAAATGTTTACAAGGCTCTGGGTTCAGATGGATTACACCCAAGAGTGCTTAAAGAGCTCAGTTCAGTCATTGCTGTGCCCCTGGTTAGAATTTTTAAAGATTCTCTAGGTACTGGTACAGTGCCAAGTGATTGGCGCAAGTCAAATGTGGTTCCCATATTCAAAAAAGGATCTAGGTCCTTCACAGGTAATTATAGACCAGTTAGTTTAACTTCTGTTGTGGGAAAAATGTTTGAAAGACACTTAAGGGACTATATACAGGAGTATGTGACTGTGAATATTATTATAAGTGATAACCAGTAGAGATTAGATAATTTTTTGGGTAAAAAAAGTGGTTAGATCTGAATATATTTGCGGCAAATTACATTTTAAAAAAAGCTATTTATTGGCTGCTGATAGCCTTTATAGTGGTGTAGAACACTGTGCCTTGTAGTAACATGCATAGGGAGTCTGCTTTGGTAGTGAAATAATACTGTGAGTCAGTATGACATGGAGATGACAGGCGTCGCTCTTAGAATCACTACGCACTTCACTAATTAGGGCAGTCACGGGGGACAAAACTGACCAAATAACTCAAGTATGTACTCTTACAGGTTGATGTTAGCGTCAAGAAGCGCACTCCTTTTACACCGTTGCCAGCTGATTCCACATAGATAATTACAGAACCTGTTACATTAAACGCTTTGTGGGGACTCGCTCTGGTAGACAGGATTAGCGGAAGCATTATAGAGGCAATAACAAGTTCTTTGGATCAAAACAGTTCAGTGTTTTATTCATACTTTAGGCAAGTGACAAAACAAACAGTCATATTTAAACAAAAAGTCACCTTGCTGTGTTGGTGGTAATTAACACCATGCAGCAATTCTGCCTCAAAGAGTCCTTGCTGACAGCAGCACCAACCTGTTTTCATGCCAAACAGGTAGCAAGCCTTTTTCCAGACACCAGGCTCCCAGATCCTAACACAGAGACCTAACTTCTGAGCCCAGCTGCCTATTTAAGGACAGCCAGGTGCTGCCAAATAGTGATCTCGCGAACATAACATTTTCTATTCGCGCACGGCGAACACGAATTTCCACAAATGTTCGCGAACAGGCGAACCGGGCGAACCGCCATAGACTTTAATAGGCAGGCAAATTTTAAAACCCACAGGGACTCTTTCTGGCCACAATAGTGATGAAAAAGTTGTTTCAAGTGGACTAACACCTTGACTGTGGCATGCCGGAGGGGGATCCATGGCAAAACTCCCATGGAAAATTACGTAGTTGACGCAGAGTGTGGTAAGTTGAAATCGCTATGCGAGTAATATAACCTGCATTAATCGCATTGCGATTACAACTTAGATCTGAGTTCCTAATGGTTGTATTGCTAGAATTGACGAATATAACGAATATAGCACTATATTCTCAATCTTCTTTATATTCTATCAATACAACCATTAGGAACCCAGCTCTAAGTTGAATTCGCAATGCGATTAATATAACCTGTATTAATCGCATTGCGATTACAACTTAGGTATGAGTTCATAATGGTTGTATTGGTCGCACCGTCACGTGGTAAAGGGGGACGGGAGTGTGACTCACTGCAGCCTGGTGAGCGGTGGGGCGCCGCGGCAGCTGCCCTGCAGGAGTCTCTGGTGTCGGGAGGAGGAGGTGGCTAGAGCGGCTCTGACTTTATAGACCAAATTATTTTAATAATGCCCCAATAATAATACGTTAATAACCTAACCCCATTCATAAATTACTGTGGATTATTATAGAGATGGCCCCAGGCCATCATTTTTACTAAGGAATATAGTTTAAACGTTTATGTGCAAAAGAGAAAATAAGAAGTCAGCTCCAATCAGATATCTGCACATAGACCAAGACTCTGGGGCAGGGGTGACACCATTTTCTACCGCACCAGGTGACACCAGCCATAGCAACGCCACTGTAACCATTAGGAACCCAGCTCTAAGTTGAATTCGAAATGCGATTAATATAACCTGTATTAATCGCATTGCAATTACAACTTAGTCAAATTTGTGACACTGCAGCTTCAGAATGAATCTAAGATGGATGCTGTCCTTCCTTTTTGATAGGAGGTGGGAGGGTCTGGGAGGGAGGGTATGCTGATTGGCTGGAATGTGCCTGCTGACTGTGAGGTACAGGGTCAAAGTTTTCTCAATGATGACGTATAGGGGGCGGACCAAACATCGCATATGTTCGTCCGCCGCGGTGAACGCGAACAAGCTATGTAAGCCGGGAACTATTCGGGACATCTCTACTGCCAAAACCCGGACCGGTATTTCAAATCTGGTCCAACATTTGACCTCACCTGGCTGTAAATCAGCACAGCAGCATATGCTGGGAGGAAAATACCTGTTTTCCCAGACCAAACCTCTCACTGTGTCACAGCTTATACAAGTAGAGCCCCCAAGACAGAGTGGACAGGGTGTCAGCAGTAAATTTGTGTTGACGTCACTGATTCATTTGTCCTTGCTCTGATCCATCAGAACAATAACACACAAAAAAACGGATCCTGTCTGTAGAGCATACTCCATCACTCGGTCAGCATTTGCTCAATAATCTATCAGTATTCCTAATACAAGCACTAGCACTATATTCTCAATCTTCTTTATATTTTATCAATACAACCATTAGGAACCCAGCTCTAAGTTGAATTCGCAATGCGATCATAAGCCAATTATGATAGGACCATACAGGCCTTATAGCTGCTGCACAGACAGGATCCATTGTGCAGATCAGAAGAAAGGTCAAATAAATGATGATGTCAGCCAGGCTAAAAGGCCAAATAGTGGCCCAGCCATGAAGTGGGGAGGGTGGGAACAGCATTAAAAGGTCCACAGAGTGGACCTATGACACATTAATGAGGTGGAAGCAGCATGAGGAGACCAGAGAGTGGCCCAATGACAGAGTGTGGAGGTGGCGGCAACAGCAGCAACATCAAGAGGATACCACAGAGTGGCAAGGTGACATAGTGTGGAGATGGCAGCAGCAGGAGGTGACCACAGAGTGGGAAGGTGACATAGTGTGGAGATGGCAGCAGAAGCATCAAGAGACCACAAAGTGGCAAGGTGACATAATGTGGGTATGGCAGCAGCAGCAGGAGGAGACCACAGAGTGGCAAGGTGACATAGTGTGGATATGGCAGCAGCAGCAGCAGGAGGATACCACAGAGTGGAAAGGTGACAGTGTGGATATGGCAGCAACAGCATAAGGATAACTCAGAGTGGCAAGGTGACATAGTGTGGAGAGGGCAGCAGCAGCAGCAGCAGGAGGAGGATATCACTGAGTGGCCAGGTGACAAAGTGTGGATATGGAAGCAGCAGGAGGAGACCACAGAGTGGCAAGGTGACATAGTGTGAAGATTGCAGCAGCAGGAGGATACCACAGAATGGCAAGGTGACATAGTGTGGAGATGGCAGCAGGAGGATACCACAGAGTGGCCAGGTGACATAGTGTGGATATGGCAGCAGCAGGAGGATACCACAGAGTGGCAAGGTGACATAGTGTGGGTATGCCAGCAGCAGGAGGATACCACAGAGTGGCAAGGTAACAGTGTGGAGATTGCAGCAGCAGGAGGATACCACAGAGCGGCAAGGTAAAATAGCGTGGACATAGCAGCGGCAGCAGGAGGATACCACAGAGTGGCAAGGTAACATAGTGTGGAGATTGCAGCAGCAGGAGGATACCACAGAGTGGCAAGGTAACATCGTGTGGAGATTGCAGCAGCAGGAGGATACCACAGAGTGGCAAGGTGACATAGTGTAGATATGGCAGCAGCAGGAGGATACCTGAGAGTGGCCAGGTGACATTGTGTGGAGATGGCAGTATCAGCATCATCAGGAGACCACAGAGTGGGAAGGTGACAAAGTGTGGAAATAGCAGCAGCAGCAGGAGGATACCTCAGAGTGGCAGGGTGACATAGTGTGAACATGGCAGCAGCAGCAGAAGATCACAGAGTGGCAAGTTGACATAATGTAGAGATGGCAGCAGCAGCAGGAGGATACCACAGAGTGGCAGGGTGACATAGTGTGGATATGGCAGCAGCAGCAGAAGGAGGATACCACAGAGTGGCAAGGTGAACTAGTGTGGAGATGGCCACACCAACATCAGCAGACCACAGAGTGGCAAGGTAACATAGTGTGGAGATGGCAGCAGCAGCATCAGGAGACCACTATCATGACCGGCGTGCAAAGGGAGGGAAATGGGAAGGCCCTGTCCAAGGGAGAGGGAAAGGTGGTGACCCCTAACTCACCTTGAGGCTGGCACCTGACTGCCCTGACGTCCCTAGACGGGTTCGTCACCCATACGCCGATCACGTGCCTAAACCCTGGCTTTCCCTAAGATGAGCCCTACGTAGTGAATAGGGCGATGGGAACACTAGTCCACACCACTAACACTAAAGGAAAACACCAAGGAGAGGACAGACAATACAGACAAAACGTATAATCCCAGGTGGGCGACAACAGCGGACAACAAAAGCCCAACAGGGATACGAAGGGGTAACGCTCTGGAACAACAACCAGGAATCACAGCTACACAGCTACACAGCTCCAGTGGGTCAGTATAGAAGTCCAGGCAGAAAGCTCTATATCTGGCAACCAGAGAAGTGGGAGAGGGGAATATAAGGAGGTTGGGAGTGCTAGACAAGAAACAGCTGAGAAGAAGCTACGGATCCCTGAGTGAGCCAAAAAGGATTGCAAGGCAAACCCAGAAAGCTACCATTAAGAAACAGCACTATCTTTAGACATAGAGCGCGCAGCTACCCGCTGCGACTTCCTGACCCTGGGTATAACGGAGTCAGACGTGGCTCTTGACACCCTAGTGACAACCACAGAGTCGCAAGGTGACATAATTTGGAGATGGCAGCAGCAGCTGCATCAGGAGACCACAAAGTGACCCAGTAACCCAGAGTGGGGAGGTGGGTGGCAATAACAGTACCCACTGACGAAGGTGGGTAAAAGAAGGAACACTTGGCATCAGATGTGTGGCATCAGGCGTGCTGCGGCATCAGAGTAGTAGCTGAGGCAGGTAATCAGAAGAAACCGGTCTCTTTTATCAAATTGTTGGTGTGGCACCATGGATAGTCTAGTCTGATGCATCAGAAATTGGTGGTTGGAATTCCTGGCTGATCCATGCCTGATTCATCTTGACAAAAGGTCAGTCTCTCCACATTTTGGGTGGACAGGCGAGTTCTCCTTGGGGTAACTATGGCCCCCGCTGCACTAAACACCCGCTCTGATATCACACTACTGGCCAGGCAGGACAGCTTTTCCAGGGCAAACTCTGCTAGTTGTGGCCACAAATCCAGTTTGACTGCCTAGTAGTTCAGCGGATCTTCAATGTGGGTTGGCAGGGTGCTGTCCATGTATGCCACCACCTTCTGGTTCAGGTCCTGCTCCAGGTCTACCTGCTGCTGCTGCTGGTGAGTAGTTTCTTCACTATGCGGGTGAAGAAAGCTACTCATCAACGACTGTAGACTCAGGCTGCTGCTGATGGAGCTGGTGCTGCTACTGCCACCCCACCCATCCCCAGCACCCATGGCAATGGAACGTGAGCGCAGAGGCCCCTCGTCAGACCTGCGAGAGGATGGACGATGGTGCAGATAGGCCACAGCCAACTGAGATAGGTTGTCTCTGTAGTAGTTCAGTTTGTCCTCCCTCTCAGTGGGTGTAAAAAAAAGGCCCCCATTCTGGACCGGTAGCGAGAGTCCAGCAAGGTGGAGAGCAAGAAGTCTTCCCTCTGCCTAATGGTTTTAATACTTCGACTGTCACTACCCAAGCAAGTGAGCATGCATCGGGCCATTTTCGCAAGTGACTCGGAAGGACTCCCTGCCTCTATCTCTACTGCATACCGCCACAGTGTGTCTGGGTCCTCTGTCTCGTCTTCCTCATCGCCCTGGAGCATCTCTGGCTGCTCCTGCTCCTCCTCTCCTGTCACCTGAGTAGGAAAACCACTAATTTGGCTACACATTGCCTGTGCTCCAATGTCCTCCTCCCACTCTTCTTCCAGTTCAGCCACCACAAGGCTCATGTGGCCATGAGATCTAGGTGACACGTCTCCAGTCCCATGATCAGCCATTGTTATCAGCATCTGTTCCAGGACATGAAGCAATGGAATGACGTTGTTCAGCTCGTAGTACTGGCGACTGATAAATAATGTAGCGTCCTCAAAGGGTCTGAGCAAACAACAGGTGTCACGCATGAGCTGCCACTGGCTGACATCAAAGTCACACAGGGGAGTACTCCTATCCGCTTGCATCATCAAGCAATAGTTGATGGTCTTTCTCTGTTTGTATAGTCAGTCCAACATATGGAGGGTGGAATTCCAATGGTTGGAAACGTCACATATAAGCCTATGTTGGGGATGTTGTTCTGACGCTGCAGCTTAAGGAGGGTGTGCTTTGCGGTGTACGAGTGGTTGAAGTGCATGCAAAGTTGGCCATTTTTGGCAGGTGGGTGGAAGACTTCAGGAACCGCTTGACAACCAGATTGAACACGTGTGCAATGCAGGGCACATGGCTCAGCCTTCCTTGACGCAGCGCTGACACTATGTCTTCCCGTTGTCGGTCACCATGGTTCCGATTTTCAGTTGGCACGGAGAAAGCCAGGATTCAATTTCCTGAAGAATCACACGGAGCAATTCCTCCCCTGTGCAGAACAGCGTGACACCGCTGCACCCTGCACATGTGGTATGCTGGAGGGGCACTGTGGGCCGTAAAGGACATGTACTGTCCCTGACCATAGTTACACAGTCGGTGCTGCCGTGCACTTTGGCAGACACCAACAGGCTCAAGGACTGGCCCACCTTCTGGTCCACATCTATATTTGTACAGGGCTGGTACTGCCTTTTTCACAAAGAAATGATGGCTTGGGACTCTCCACCTCAGCTTGGCACAAGCCATCAGTTCTCTGAAAGGTCCACCACTTGGAAATGGAGGCACTGCAGCACCAGCAACTTGGACAGAAGCAAGTTCAGCTTCTGCGCCGTTGGATGCGTGGACCCATACTGTTGTCTCTGGGCAATCATTTCGATGATTGATTGCTGACGGAATGACTGATGAGGAGTAGGATCAGGAGCATCTGGACCAGCAGAAAATAGGAATGACAGACAACTCCCTTCGGTAGAGGTGGTGGAGCCTTGGCTGGCTGAAACCAGGTGCATGCCACTGGGTGATGCAGCGTTAGCTGCGGCAGGCTGGACCACCACATCAGAGCCACAATACTCCCAAGCCACTTTATGGTGACACTGCATATGTTGACGCAGGGCCGTGGTGCCAACATTGACAACCTGCCCACGCTTTACTTTCTGCCCACATATTCTACATATGGCCATGGTAACCTCCTCTGGCGGCTTAACAAAAACTGCCACACTGCCGAGTAGGTGATTCCCCCCCCCCCCAACAGTCCGCACAGATTGACTGCTACCGCCACTGCCTCCATGAATCCGAGGACCACTACTTCCTGGGCAGGTAGGCTGCTGCGAAGCAGGTGGTCTAACTCGGTCACGTTTGGCTCCCGACCTCCCACTGCTGCCACCCTGCTGACTTCCAGCCATGCTACCACCTTGCTAGCTCAGCCGCTGCCTCATGGGCAAGCTGCCACCCTGTTCTCCTGATGATGATAAAGCCCCTTCTGCACCCGGCTCCCAAATGCGATCGGCTACATCATCATCAAGTAGTGTCTGCACGTCACTGATGTCCTCCTCAATGGTCTCTCGCACCACATAGAGGAGCACTATGGGGGCATCTTCTAGGGGGCTTTATACTGGCACACATGGGGGGATATGAGCACTATGGGGGCATCTACTAGGGGGCATTATACTGATACACATGGGGAGAGGAGCACTATGGCGGCATCTACTAGGGGGCATTATTTACTGGCACACATGGGAGAGACGAGCATTATTGAGGCATCTATTAGGGGGCATTATTTACTGGCAAAGATGGGAGTGAGCACTATGGGTTCATCTACAAGGGGGTATTATTTACTGGCACACATGGGGGAGAGGAGCACTATGGGGGCATCTACTGGGAGCCCTATATATTTGAATTATATTTGCAACATGGGGATGAGAAGAGCCATATTAGGGCTTCTACTGGGGGCCCTATATATTGGCATTATATATTGTCACACATGGGGACACTATGGAGAAGTGTGGAGGGGAGCACTATGGGGGCATCTGCTGGGGGGCATTATATAGGGGCATTTTATACTGGAACAAACTACTTGTGCAATATGGGGGTGGGGATGAGCACCATAGTGGAATTTTATAATGGCATACATTATATGGGCACTATGGGGAAGGGGGGAGAGGAACATTATCAGGGCATCTACTTGGGGTACTCTATAGGGGCATTTTATACTGGCACATTATGTCAGGCACCATGGAATGGAGGAGGAGCACTATGGGGGCTTCTACTGGGGGCACTATAGAGGAGTATTTTAAAATTATGGGGGCACTAAGAGTTTTTTGGGGAGCACACAGTAGGGGGCATTGGCACACCTTATGAGGGCACTATAGGGACAGTGGCTCTACTAGGGTCAATAAGAGGAGGTATTTTTTTTCCTGCCAAACAACAGGGCATTGTTTTGTATCATTATTTTGGGGGGACATTGTGTTTATTAGTGTCAGGGACACTATTTGCTGGGCACAGTTATTTTTTAGGGCACTGTGTGCCAATAATAATTAAAGGGGCACTATCTGGTACTAGTATTTTCAGGGGGTTTATCCGTTTCTGCAGTATAGTATTGGGGAGCACAGCAGACACAGTTGTGCTCCCCAATACTAGTTGGAGGATGCAGCCACCAAATACTTACTAAAAGTGCACAAATCGTCAACATGAACAATGATATTCCAAAGGAGGACAGAAAAGAATAATTGATAATGTGGCTGGAGGTACATTAGGCGGTCACCGTAAAACAATTTTACTGTTGGCGAGTTAGATTACAGGCCTCAAAAATTATGCATTCACTGTACAGAAAAGATCAAGTGATTATGTGGCTGGAGGTATATTAGACGGTCATTGGATATTAATTTCAATGCAGACCATTGGAGTACAGGCCCCCTAAATTATTCATTCAACGTATATAAAAGGACAGGTGATTATGTGGCTGGAGGTATATTAGACGGCCATTGGATATCAATTTTACTCCAGGCCAGTCGACTATAGGCCCCAAAAATTATTCATTCACCGGACAGAAAACATCAAGTGATTATGTGCCTGGAGGTATATTAGGCGGTCATTGGATATCAATTTTACTGTAAGCCAGTGGAGTACAGGCCCCAAACATTAGGCATTCACCGGACAGAAAACATCAAGTGATTATGTGGCTGGAGGTATATTAGACGGTCAATGGATATCAATTTTACTGCAGGCCAGTGGACTAAAGACTAGGGTTGAGTGAATCCGAACTATAAAGTTCAGGTTCGTACCGAACCCAAACTATTCAGTAAAAGTTTGGGTTCGAGTTCGGTGTTCGGCAATTTAATTGCGCTTTTTGAAAGGCTACAGAGTAGCCAATCAACAAGCGTTTAACTCTTGTGCCCTTAGAAGCCATCACAGCCATGCCTACTAATGGCATGTGACCCAGCCTTTATATAAGCTGGAGTCACATAGTGCTGCACGTCACTCTGCTCTTACTAGTGTAGGGATAGGATGCTGCCGCTGTGAGGAAGAGAATAGGAAATAAACTGTTATCAGAACTTGTTAACTCTGCGATCTACAGCGATTTTATTTTGTGGGTGCAGTGCAACATTTTTTTACCCTGCCCTGAGCCCAGTGACACAGAAAAATAACTTTTATCTGTCTGTTAGTTAGGTGGGCGTCGGGGGCCATTTTTTGCAAGTTCAGTGCACCAGCACAGTATATGTGCCAGGGACAATAATTTAACCCTGTTCTTTTAGTTCAGTGGGCAACATATACCCATTTCTTAAGTGCACCTGCACGGCATATGTGCCAGGGGAAGGCAAAATAATATAGGGAATCGTTCTGTTAGTTCAGGGACCCAAGTAGTGACCTATTCAAAAAATTTTCTGTAAAGTACAATCCAAGTAAATCCATCTGTTAGATTCTGTGCGGACAAATTATAATTTTTTTGCTAAAAAGTACATTTGCACCTTACACTCAGTGTCAGACCGGGGTACCTAGGGCCCATCAGTAAAATTTATTTTTAGGGCCCACCGTACGGATGCATTCAAATATATTAAATAATGTAACAAGTTTTTTGCATGAACATAGGCTGGTTGAGGTGCTGTACATTGAATATATTTATGTAGTGCAGTAAATCTAATGTATTATGTGCCACTTGTGCAGGGGGTGGGAGACTAGGGGCCCACTTTGCTCAGGGGCCCACCGGGGATTACCCTGTACCCCGGTGGGCCAGTCTGAGCCTGCCTGCACTGCATTTGTTACAGTCAACTACAAGCTTTAAATACTGCAGTTATATTTTGGTTAAAAAAAAAAAGCACCAATTTTGTGCAAGACACTAGATTTGTGGAAGCTTTAAATACTGCAGTTATATTCTGGGTTTAAAAAAAAATAAAAATAAAAATAAAAAAAATAACATTTTGTGAAAGACTCTACTTTTGGGGCATTTGCTGCATTTGTGACAGTCAAATACAAGCTTTAAATACTGCAGTTATATTCTGGGTTTAAAAAAACACCCATTTTGTGCAAGACCCTACATTTGCGGCCTTTGCTGCATTTCTGACAGTCCAATACAAGCGTTAGATACTGCTGTTACATTGTTGGTTGACAAATTAAAAAATTTTGTGACCGTGAAGTAATTGCATAAAATTCACCTGTCACACTGTTGTGTGACCTCAAGAAAATTTTCCTCTTTATGACACCGGCACTGCCTTACTGTCAGTGAACTTAATTGTTGACTATTGGCAGTTACATTGTAGCCTGACATAAACCATCTGTTAGTTTGGTTGGTGAATGCAAAGAATGAGGAAAGCGTCACATAAGGGACGTGGCCTCTGTCGTGGTGCTGCTGTTAGAGCTCCTGTTGCAGGGAGAGGATGTGGTCGATCTGTGCCAGCTACACGCACAAGTGAAACACCTTCCTCAGGTGCGAGTAGGAGACATAACCTTCAGCATTATTTGGTAGGGCCGAATGCGGCTCTACGAATAATGAGGCCAGAACAAGTACAGGCGATAGTAGATTGGGTGGCTAACAGTGCCTCCAGTTCCTTCACATAGTCTCCCACCCAGTCTTGAAAATCAGCCAAGCAGTCTGAGCCCCAAGTTATGCAGCAGTCTCTTCTGCGTTTTGATGACTCTGCTAGCAGGGTTTCCCAGGTCCATCCACATAGTCCTGCCCCAGAAGTGGAAGAGATTGAGTGCACCGATGCCCAACCACTTATGCTTCAGGATGAGTACATGGGAGGACCACCGCATCACATCTCGGATGATGACGAAACACAGGTGCCAACTGCTGTGGCTTTCTGCAGTGTGCAGACTGAGAAGGAGGGCAGGGGTGAATACTGGGTGGAAGATGATGTGGAGGACTATGAGGTCCTCGACCCCACATGGAATCTGGTTCAGAATCTAGTTCGGAGGAAGAGGCGGTGGTTACACAGAGCCACCAGCACAGCAGAAGAGGGAGCAGGGTGCAAAAGCAGAGTGGCTGTCCCCTAGACTGTACACCTGCTACTGCCCAGAGCACCAAGGGACCGAGCACACCAAAGCCAGCTCCAAGGAGTTTGCTGGCATGGCAGTTCTTCAGACAATGTACTAACGACAAGACAAGAGTGGTTTGCACGCTGTGCAATCAGAGCCTGAAGTGAGGCATAAACGTTCTCAACCTGAGCACAACCTGCATGACCAGGCATCTAAGTGCAAAGCACAAGCTGCAGTGGAGTAGACACCTCAAAAACCAAGAAAGGTCTCTGGCTCCTGGTTCCTCTTCTGCTGCTTCTGCTGCAGTTTCAGCCTCTTCAACCCCCTCTGGAGTGGCAATGGCACCTGCCACCCCTCAAACAGAGGATGTGCCAACAACGCCACCACCTGGCTTACCAAGCATCTTTACAATGTCCCATGGTAGCGTTCAGCTGTCTATCTCCCAAACAATGGAGCGAAAGAGGAGGTGCACATGCCGCTCTACAGAGCACTAGTGAGACCTCATTTAGAGTATTGTGCTCAGTACTGGAGACCATATGTCCAGAAGGATATTGATACTTTGGAGAGAGTTCAGAGAAGAGCTACTAAACTAGTACATGGATTGCAGGATAAAACTTACCAGGAAAGATTAAAGGAACTTAACATGTATAGCTTGGAAGAAAGACGAGACAGAGGGGATATTATATATTTTAAATACATAAAGGGAATCAACAAGGTAAAAGAGGAGAGAATATTTAAAAGAAGAAAAACTGCTACAAGAGGACATAATTTTAAATTAGAGGGGCAAAGGTTTAAAAGTAATATCAGGAAGTATTACTTTACTGAGAGAGTAGTGGATGCATGGAATAGCCTTCCTGCAGAAGTTGTACCTGCAAATACAGTGAAGGAGTTTAAGCATGCATGGAATAGGCATAAGGCCATCCTTCATATAAGATAGGGCCAAGGGCTATCCATAGCATTCAGTATATTGGGCAGACTAGATGGGCCCTTATCTGCTGACACATTCTATGTTTCTAAGTACCCCCCTACCCACCCGCGATCCCTGGCCCTGAATGCCAGCATTTCAAAATTACTGGCGGTGCCTATCCCACAGTACGTCGTGCCCAGCTGTCACAATTTTTCCTGGCGAGCCATCCCTTCCCTTCACAACCAAGTGGGGGACAAAATCAGGTTTGCACTGCACAACACCATCTGTGGCAAGGTCCAACTAACTATGGATACATGGACCAGTAAGCACGGTCAGGGACATTATATCTCCCTAACAGCACACTGGGTAAATGCAGTGGTGGCTGGGCCTGAGGCGGATAGCAGTTTGGCGCATGTCCTTCCACCACCGAGGATTGCAGGGCGCTTCTCTTTGCCTCCTGTTGCTTCCTCCTCCTAATCCGCTTCCTCATCCTCTACCACCTTCTCATCCGTTCAGCGTAACACCTTCACCACCAACTTCAGCACAGTCAGGGGTAAATGACAGAGGGCAGTTTTAAAATGTATCTGTTTGGGGGACAAACTGCACACCGTGCAGGATCTGTGGGCAGGAGCTGTGGACAGGCATGGAGAAACAGACCGATGAGTGGTTGGTGCCAGTGAGCCCAGCCTGGTGGTGTACGATAATGGGCAAAATCTCGTAGCAGCTCTGGGCCTAGCCAGTTTGATGCTAATCCCTTGGCTGGAGCATTTGCTAAATTTGGTGGTGCAGAGGTTCCTGAAAAATTACCCCAATATGTCAGAGCTGCTGCAGAAAGTGTGGGCCGTCTGTGCGTGCTTTTGGCGTTCTCACCCTGCTGCTGGCTGGTCAGCACTGCAGCATAACTTCAGCCTTCCCGCTCACTGCCTCATATGCGAAGTGCCCACAAGTTGGAACTCCACCTTGCACATGCTGGCCAGACTGTGCGAGCAGCAGCAGTAGATAGTGAAGTTTCAGCTGCAGCACACATGGGTGAGTCGCTCTGCGGAACAGCACCACTTCACCACCAATGAGTGGGCCTCCATGCGAGACCTGTGTGCCTTGTTGCGCTGTTTCGAGTACTCCACCAACATGGCCAGTGCCGATAAAGCTGTTCTCGGCGTTACTATCCCACTTCTATGACTCCTTGAAAAAACGCTTTGGGTGATGATGGAAGAGGATGTGGCACAGGAGGAAGAGGGATCATTTACAAGGGTTTCAGGCCAGTCATTCACAAGTGGCTCCAGTGGTGGGTTCCTGCACCAACATACGCCAGTTACACAATTGTCCAACCAGGGCAAAGTTCTGGATGATGAAGAGATGGAGGAGGAGATACTATGTTCAGAGCAGGATGGCCAAACCAGCTCATGGCCATCACTGGTGCGTGGCTGGGGGATACAGATGACACAGGCAATACACCTCCCACAGAGGACAGCTTGTCGTTGCCTCTGGGCAGCCTGGTACACATGCGATTACATGCTGCAGTGTCTCCGCAACAACGGCTGAGTTTGCCACATTCTAGCTTGTGCTGATTACTAGGTGGAAACGCTGCTGGATCCCTGTTACAAGGACAACGTACCATCCTTCATTCCGTCACTGGAGTGTGATTGTAAGATATGCTAGTACAAGCGCACGCTGGTAGACGCGCTGCTGATGGCATTCCCACCTGGCAGCTGGGGCACATTTGAAGCACAAGGCGAAGGCAGAGGAGAAGGAAGAGGTCGCTAATGCAGCTGGGGCACCGCAAGCACATCAGAAGGCAGGGTAGCATGGCCGAAATGTGGAAAAGCTTTGTCAGCACGCCACAACAACCAGCACCACCAGATGATATGGAACGTCTTAGCAGGAGGCAGCATTTCAGCAACATGGTGGAGCAGAATGTGTGCACACGCCTACACGTACTAACTGATTGGTCTGCCCCTTCAACTTCTGGGTCTCCAAATTGGGCACATGGCCTGAGCTTGCCCTTTACACATGGTGCTGGCCTGCCCTGCAGCCAGTGTATTGTCTGAACGTTTGTTGGCAGGAGGAGGTTACCGGCCTCACCAGCCATTGTTGTACTCCAGAGGACCTTCTCTTTGTTTTATTTTTTATATTTCCCAATGTTTTGGGGTCTACCCAAATTTAAACAAAAAAATAATAAAATAAAAAACAAAACCAAGAATCAGTGTTGGCTACCTCCTCCACCACCGCTTCGACCTACAGCACCACATCCACCGACTCCTCAACCTTCTACTCCATATGGACCTCTTCCTCCTAGATCAAGATTATTATTTTTTAGTTTTACGTATTTTATGTTATTTTAAGTCATTTCCCTATAAATGAGATTCCACAAATCCCCCCTCTAGAAAAAAAATATAATGATAATAGTTGAAATTCGATAACACGTGGTCAGCACAGGTGTTGAATTCCTCCATGGCCCCAAACATTAGGCATTCACCAGACAGAAATGGCCTTTTTTGCCGCTGTATTTAAATAAGACAGGGACCATTATTTGTTCTGTATGGTGGCGGATATGTGTGGGCTGTCATGAGGAAATTCAATTAAACGTAGTCGTCACAGGTGTTGAATTCCTCTGAGATCCATGCCTCATTCATTTTTAGAAATTAGGTAGTCCATACTGTCGTGAGCTAAGCGAGTGTGCTTATCAATCATGATCCCCCCTGCTGCGCTGAACGTCCTTTCAGACAGGACACTCGACGAAGGGCAAGACAAGAGTTCCATGGCAAATTGGGCTAGCTCTGCCCACAGGTCAAGCCTGCACACCCAGTAGTTAAGGGGTTCCTCACTTCTCAGAGCGTCCACATCAGCCGTTAACCCGATGTAGTCGGACACCTGTCAGTCTAGGTGTTCCCTGAGGCTGGATCTAGAGGGTGGCTGTTGATGGGTTGGCTGAAAGAATGATCTCATATCCGAAGTGGCCAACACATCTTCAAACTGCCCTCTTCTTGCATGCGCTGTAGGATTGGTACCCACAACTGTTTCTGTGTGGGTGGAAATTCCTCTGCCAGCGCCTGCAACAGCAGATTGCAGCATCTCTCGAAGCAAGGCCTGCAAATGCTGCATTCTGACAGCCCTCTGTGATGCTGGTAAGATGTCCGCCATTTTGTGTTTGTACTGGGAGTCTAAGTATGTTGCCACCTAGTACTGGTCCTTGCCCTTTATGCTTTTTTACAGTGGTCCCTCTTCAAACACTGGAGCACGAAGGCCCCCATTTGCACTAAATTGGAAGCACTGGAGCGGCCTGGCTCCTGCTCATTGCCCAGGAGAATGTCATCCTCAGTCTCCTCCCGCCATCCACAGACAACATCAGGGATCCCAGAAAAGTTTAAAGTCTGCTCTTCTTGATATACCTCCTCCCCCCAAGCACCATCCTCCTCTGACTCCTCTTCAGACTCCTGTTGGCTTGTCTCAGATGGAGTAGCCCCCCTGGAATTCATTCAGCATTGTGACTTCCTCATCTTCCTGCTCCTGTTTCTCGATGGCTTGATAATAGGGATGAGCGAACTCGAACTGTATAGTTCGGGTTCGTACCGAATTTTGGGGTGTCCGTGACACGGACCCGAACCCGGACATTTTCGTAAAAGTCCGGGTTCGGGTTCGGTGTTCGTCGCTTTCTTCGCGCTTTTGTGACGCTTTCTTGGCGCTTTTTGAAAGGCTGCAAAGCAGCCAATCAACAAGCGTCATACTACTTGCCCCAAGAGGCCATCACAGCCATGCCTACTATTGGCATGGCTGTGATTGGCCAGAGCACCATGTGACCCAGCCTCTATTTAAGCTGGAGTCACATAGCGCCGCCCGTCACTCTGCTCTGATTAGCGTAGGGAGAGGTTGCGGCTGCGACAGTAGGGCGAGATTAGGCAGATTAACTCCTCCAAAGGACTTGATTAACTGATCGATCTGCAGCTGTGGATCATTGAGCTGCTGATCCTCAATTGCTCACTGTTTTTAGGCTGCACAGACCGTTTGTCAGTCTCATTTTTCTGGGGTGATCGGCGGCCATTTTGTGTCTTGTGGTGCGCCAGCACAAGCTGCGACCAAGTGCATTTAACCCTCAATGGTGTGGTTGTTTTTTGGCTAAAGCCTACATCAGGGTGAAGCTGTCACACCAAGTGCATTTAACCAGCAATAGTCTGTTCATTTTTTGGCCATATACAAAATCAGGGGCAAGCTGCGCCTGTCACCAAGTGCATTTAACCCTCAATGGTGTGGTTGTTTTTTGGCTAAAGCCTACATCAGGGTGAAGCTGTCACACCAAGTGCATTTAACCAGCAATAGTCTGTTCATTTTTTGGCCATATACAAAATCAGGGGCAAGCTGCGCCTGTCACCAAGTGCATTTAACCCTCAATGGTGTGGTTGTTTTTTGGCTAAAGCCTACATCAGGGTGAAGCTGTCACACCAAGTGCATTTAACCAGCAATAGTCTGTTCATTTTTTGGCCATATACAAAATCAGGGGCAAGCTGCGCCTGTCACCAAGTGCATTTAACCCTCAATGGTGTGGTTGTTTTTTGGCTAAAGCCTACATCAGGGTGAAGCTGTCACACCAAGTGCATTTAACCAGCAATAGTCTGTTCATTTTTTGGCCATATCCCAGTCTAATTCTGTCACTAAATCCATACCGGTCACCCAGCGCCTAAATACTAGGCCTCAAATTTATATCCAGCTAAATCTGTCCCTAGTGCTGTAGCTGGGCGAGTTATTTAGTGTCCGTTCAAGCACATTTCTTGTTCTGGGTTGAAATACAATTCCCAATTTAGCAATTTCATAATTTAGTGGTTCCTGCTATATCAGAGCTATTTGAAATCTATCCCAAAAAGGGTATATAATATTGAAGGTGCACATTGGGTCATTCAGAATAACTTCACACACACCCGCTACTGTGTATTTCCAAGTCTAATTCTGTCACTAAACCCATACCTGTCACCCAGCGCCTAAATACTAGGCCTCAAATTTAAATCCCTCTAAATCTCTCGTTACCCACCGCTGTACTGTTGTTGCTGGGCAAGATATTTAGTGTCCGTCAAAGCACATTTTTTGTTCTGGGTTGAAGTACAATTCCCAATTTAGCAATTTCATAATTTAGTGGTTTCTGCTATATCAGAGCTATTTGAAATCTATCCCTAAAAGGGTATATAATATTGAAGGTGCACATAGGGTCATTCAGAATAACTTCACACACACGCTTCTGTGCATTTCCAAGTCTAATTCTGTCACTAAATCCATACCGGTGACCCAGCGCCTAAATACTAGGCCTCAAATTTAAATCCCTCTAAATCTCTCGTTACCCACCACTGTACTGTTGTTGCTGGGCAAGATATTTAGTGTCCGTCAAAGCACATTTTTTGTTCTGGGTTGAAGTACAATTCCCAATTTAGCAATTTCATAATTTAGTGGTTTCTGCTATATCAGAGCTATTTGAAATCTATCCCTAAAAGGGTATATAATATTGAAGGTGCACATAGGGTCATTCAGAATAACTTCACACACACGCTTCTGTGCATTTCCAAGTCTAATTCTGTCACTAAATCCATACCGGTGACCCAGCGCCTAAATACTAGGCCTCAAATTTAAATCCCTCTAAATCTCTCGTTACCCACCGCTGTACTGTTGTTGCTGGGCAAGATATTTAGTGTCCGTCAAAGCACATTTTTTGTTCTGGGTTGAAGTACAATTCCCAATTTAGCAATTTCATAATTTAGTGGTTTCTGCTATATCAGAGCTATTTGAAATCTATCCCTAAAAGGGTATATAATATTGAAGGTGCACATAGGGTCATTCAGAATAACTTCACACACACGCTTCTGTGCATTTCCAAGTCTAATTCTGTCACTAAATCCATACCGGTGACCCAGCGCCTAAATACTAGGCCTCAAATTTAAATCCCTCTAAATCTCTCGTTACCCACCGCTGTACTGTTGTTGCTGGGCAAGATATTTAGTGTCCGTCAAAGCACATTTTTTGTTCTGGGTTGAAGTACAATTCCCAATTTAGCAATTTCATAATTTAGTGGTTCCTGCTATATCAGAGCTATTTGAAATCTATCCCAAAAAGGGTATATAATATTGAAGGTGCACATTGGGTCATTCAGAATAACTTCACACACACCCGCTACTGTGTATTTCCAAGTCTAATTCTGTCACTAAACCCATACCTGTCACCCAGCGCCTAAATACTAGGCCTCAAATTTAAATCCCTCTAAATCTCTCGTTACCCACCGCTGTACTGTTGTTGCTGGGCAAGATATTTAGTGTCCGTCAAAGCACATTTTTTGTTCTGGGTTGAAGTACAATTCCCAATTTAGCAATTTCATAATTTAGTGGTTTCTGCTATATCAGAGCTATTTGAAATCTATCCCTAAAAGGGTATATAATATTGAAGGTGCACATAGGGTCATTCAGAATAACTTCACACACACGCTTCTGTGCATTTCCAAGTCTAATTCTGTCACTAAATCCATACCGGTGACCCAGCGCCTAAATACTAGGCCTCAAATTTAAATCCCTCTAAATCTCTCGTTACCCACCACTGTACTGTTGTTGCTGGGCAAGATATTTAGTGTCCGTCAAAGCACATTTTTTGTTCTGGGTTGAAGTACAATTCCCAATTTAGCAATTTCATAATTTAGTGGTTCCTGCTATATCAGAGCTATTTGAAATCTATCCCAAAAAGGGTATATAATATTGAAGGTGCACATTGGGTCATTCAGAATAACTTCACACACACCCGCTACTGTGTATTTCCAAGTCTAATTCTGTCACTAAACCCATACCTGTCACCCAGCGCCTAAATACTAGGCCTCAAATTTAAATCCCTCTAAATCTCTCGTTACCCACCGCTGTACTGTTGTTGCTGGGCAAGATATTTAGTGTCCGTCAAAGCACATTTTTTGTTCTGGGTTGAAGTACAATTCCCAATTTAGCAATTTCATAATTTAGTGGTTTCTGCTATATCAGAGCTATTTGAAATCTATCCCTAAAAGGGTATATAATATTGAAGGTGCACATAGGGTCATTCAGAATAACTTCACACACACGCTTCTGTGCATTTCCAAGTCTAATTCTGTCACTAAATCCATACCGGTGACCCAGCGCCTAAATACTAGGCCTCAAATTTAAATCCCTCTAAATCTCTCGTTACCCACCGCTGTACTGTTGTTGCTGGGCAAGATATTTAGTGTCCGTCAAAGCACATTTTTTGTTCTGGGTTGAAGTACAATTCCCAATTTAGCAATTTCATAATTTAGTGGTTCCTGCTATATCAGAGCTATTTGAAATCTATCCCAAAAAGGGTATATAATATTGAAGGTGCACATTGGGTCATTCAGAATAACTTCACACACACCCGCTACTGTGTATTTCCAAGTCTAATTCTGTCACTAAACCCATACCTGTCACCCAGCGCCTAAATACTAGGCCTCAAATTTAAATCCCTCTAAATCTCTCGTTACCGCTGTACTGTTGTAGCTGGGAAAGTTATTTAGTGCCCGTCAAAGCACATTTTTTGTTCTGGGTTGAAGTACAATTCCCAATTTAGCAATTTCATAATTTAGTGGTTCCTGCTATATCAGAGCTATTTGAAATCTATCCCAAAAAGGGTATATAATATTCAAGGTGCACATTGGGTCATTCAGAATAACTTCACACACACGCTTCTGTGCATTTCCAAGTCTAATTCTGTCACTAAATCCATACCGGTCACCCAGCGCCTAAATACTAGGCCTCAAATTTATATCCCGCTGAATTTGAATACAATACATTGGGCCAAATAATATATTTGTTGTTGTGGTGAACCATAACAATGAGAAAAACATCTAGTAAGGGACGCGGACGTGGACATGGTCGTGGTGGTGTTAGTGGACCCTCTGGTGCTGGGAGAGGACGTGGCCGTTCTGCCACATCCACACGTCCTAGTGTACCAACTACCTCAGGTCCCAGTAGCCGCCAGAATTTACAGCGATATATGGTGGGGCCCAATGCCGTTCTAAGGATGGTAAGGCCTGAGCAGGTACAGGCATTAGTCAATTGGGTGGCCGACAGTGGATCCAGCACGTTCACATTATCTCCCACCCAGTCTTCTGCAGAAAGCGCACAGATGGCGCCTGAAAACCAACCCCATCAGTCTGTCACATCACCCCCATGCATACCAGGGAAACTGTCTCAGCCTCAAGTTATGCAGCAGTCTCTTATGCTGTTTGAAGACTCCGCTGGCAGGGTTTCCCAAGGGCATCCACCTAGCCCTTCCCCAGCGGTGAAAGACATAGAATGCACTGACGCACAACCACTTATGTTTCCTGATGATGAGGACATGGGAATACCACCTCAGCATGTCTCTGATGATGACGAAACACAGGTGCCAACTGCTGCGTCTTTCTGCAGTGTGCAGACTGAACAGGAGGTCAGGGATCAAGACTGGGTGGAAGACGATGCAGGGGACGATGAGGTCCTAGACCCCACATGGAATGAAGGTCGTGCCACTGACTTTCACAGTTCGGAGGAAGAGGCAGTGGTGAGACCGAGCCAACAGCGTAGCAAAAGAGGGAGCAGTGGGCAAAAGCAGAACACCCGCCGCCAAGAGACTCCGCCTGCTACTGACCGCCGCCATCTGGGACCGAGTACCCCAAAGGCAGCTTCAAGGAGTTCCCTGGCATGGCACTTCTTCAAACAATGTGCTGACGACAAGACCCGAGTGGTTTGCACGCTGTGCCATCAGAGCCTGAAGCGAGGCATTAACGTTCTGAACCTGAGCACAACCTGCATGACCAGGCACCTGCATGCAAAGCATGAACTGCAGTGGAGTAAACACCTTAAAACCAAGGAAGTCACTCAGGCTCTCCCTGCTACCTCTTCTGCTGCTGCCGCCTCGGCCTATTCTGCTGCTGCCGCCTCGGCCTCTTCCTCCGCCTCTGGAGGAACGTTGGCACCTGCCGCCCAGCAAACAGGGGATGTACCACCAACACCACCACCACCACCTCCGTCACCAAGCGTCTCAACCATGTCACACGCCAGCGTTCAGCTCTCCATCTCACAAACATTTGATAGAAAGCGTAAATTCCCACCTAGCCACCCTCGATCCCTGGCCCTGAATGCCAGCATTTCTAAACTACTGGCCTATGAAATGCTGTCATTTAGGCTGGTGGACACAGACAGCTTCAAACAGCTCATGTCGCTTGCTGTCCCACAGTATGTTGTTCCCAGCCGGCACTACTTCTCCAAGAGAGCCGTGCCTTCCCTGCACAACCAAGTATCCGATAAAATCAAGTGTGCACTGCGCAACGCCATCTGTAGCAAGGTCCACCTAACCACAGATACGTGGACCAGTAAGCACGGCCAGGGACGCTATATCTCCCTAACTGCACACTGGGTAAATGTAGTGGCAGCTGGGCCCCAGGCGGAGAGCTGTTTGGCGCACGTCCTGCCGCCGCCAAGGATCGCAGGGCAACATTCTTTGCCTCCTGTTGCCACCTCCTCCTTCTCGGCTTCCTCCTCCTCTTCTTCCACCTGCTCATCCAGTCAGCCACACACCTTCACCACCAACTTCAGCACAGCCCGGGGTAAACGTCAGCAGGCCATTCTGAAACTCATATGTTTGGGGGACAGGCCCCACACCGCACAGGAGTTGTGGCGGGGTATTGAACAACAGACCGACGAGTGGTTGCTGCCGGTGAGCCTCAAGCCCGGCATGGTGGTGTGTGATAATGGGCGAAATCTCGTTGCAGCTCTGGGACTAGCCAATTTGACGCACATCCCTTGCTTGGCGCATGTGCTGAATTTGGTGGTGCAGAAGTTCATTCACAACTACCCCGACATGTCAGAGCTGCTGCATAAAGTGCGGGCCGTCTGTTCGCGCTTCCGGCGTTCACATCCTGCCGCTGCTCGCCTGTCTGCGCTACAGCGTAACTTCGGCCTTCCCGCTCACCGCCTCATATGCGACGTGCCCACCAGGTGGAACTCCACCTTGCACATGCTGGACAGACTGTGCGAGCAGCAGCAGGCCATAGTGGAGTTTCAGCTGCAGCACGCACGGGTCAGTCGCACTACAGAACAGCACCACTTCACCACCAATGACTGGGCCTCCATGCGAGACCTGTGTGCCCTGTTGCGCTGTTTCGAGTACTCCACCAACATGGCCAGTGGCGATGACACCGTTATCAGCGTTACAATACCACTTCTATGTCTCCTTGAGAAAACACTTAGGGCGATGATGGAACAGGAGGTGGCCCAGGAGGAGGAGGAGGAGGATGAGGAAGAGGGGTCATTTTTAGCACTTTCAGGCCAGTCTCTTCGAAGTGACTCAGAGGGAGGTTTTTTGCAACAGCAGAGGCCAGGTACAAATGTGGCCAGCCAGGGCCCACTACTGGAGGACGAGGAGGACGAGGATGAGGAGGAGGTGGAGGAGGATGAGGATGAAGCATGGTCACAGCGGGGTGGCACCCAACGCAGCTCGGGTCCATCACTGGTGCGTGGCTGGGGGGAAAGGCAGGACGATGACGATACGCCTCCCACAGAGGACAGCTTGTCCTTACCCCTGGGCAGCCTGGCACACATGAGCGACTACATGCTGCAGTGCCTGCGCAACGACAGCAGAGTTGCCCACATTTTAACCTGTGCGGACTACTGGGTTGCCACCCTGCTGGATCCACGCTACAAAGACAATGTGCCCACCTTACTTCCTGCACTGGAGCGTGATAGGAAGATGCGCGAGTACAAGCGCACGTTGGTAGACGCGCTACTGAGAGCATTCCCAAATGTCACAGGGGAACAAGTGGAAGCCCAAGGCCAAGGCAGAGGAGGAGCAAGAGGTCGCCAAGGCAGCTGTGTCACGGCCAGCTCCTCTGAGGGCAGGGTTAGCATGGCAGAGATGTGGAAAACTTTTGTCAACACGCCACAGCTAACTGCACCACCACCTGATACGCAACGTGTTAGCAGGAGGCAACATTTCACTAACATGGTGGAACAGTACGTGTGCACACCCCTCCACGTACTGACTGATGGTTCGGCCCCATTCAACTTCTGGGTCTCTAAATTGTCCACGTGGCCAGAGCTAGCCTTTTATGCCTTGGAGGTGCTGGCCTGCCCGGCAGCCAGCGTTTTGTCTGAACGTGTATTCAGCACGGCAGGGGGCGTCATTACAGACAAACGCAGCCGCCTGTCTACAGCCAATGTGGACAAGCTGACGTTCATAAAAATGAACCAGGCATGGATCCCACAGGACCTGTCCGTCCCTTGTCCAGATTAGACATTAACTACCTCCCCATAACCATATATTATTGGACTCCAGGGCACTTCCTCATTCAATCCTATTTTTATTTTCATTTTACCATTATATTGCGATGCTACCCAAAGTTGAATGAACCTCTCCTCTGCCTGTGTGCTAGGCCTAAATATATGCCAATGGACTGTTGCAGTGGTGGCTGACATGAAGCCTGATTCTCTGCTATGACATGCAGACTAATTCTCTGCTGACATGAAGCCAGATTGTCTGTTACGGGACCTCTCTCCTCTGCCTGGGTGCTGGGCCTAAATTTATGACAATGGACTGTTGCAGTGGTGGCTGACGTGAAGCCTGATTCTCTGCTATGACATGCAGACTGATTCTCTGCTGACATGAAGCCAGATCGTCTGTTACGGGACCTCTCTGCTCTGCCTGTGTGCTAGGCCTAAATATATGCCAATGGACTGTTGCAGTGGTGGGTGACGTGAAGCCTCATTCTCTGCTATGACATGCAGACTGATTCTCTGCTGACATGAAGCCAGATTGTCTGTTACGGGACCTCTCTGCTCTGCCTGTGTGCTAGGCCTAAATATATGCCAATGGACTGTTGCAGTGGTGGGTGACGTGAAGCCTCATTCTCTGCTATGACATGCAGACTGATTCTCTGCTGTCATGAAGCCAGATTGTCTGTTACGGGACCTCTCTGCTCTGCCTGTGTGCTAGGCCTAAATATATGCCAATGGACTGTTGCAGTGGTGGGTGACGTGAAGCCTCATTCTCTGCTATGACATGCAGACTGATTCTCTGCTGTCATGAAGCCAGATTGTCTGTTACGGGACCTCTCTGCTCTGCCTGTGTGCTAGGCCTAAATATATGCCAATGGACTGTTGCAGTGGTGGGTGACGTGAAGCCTCATTCTCTGCTATGACATGCAGACTAATTCTCTGCTGACATGAAGACAGATTCTCTGTTACGGGACCTCTCTCCTCTGCCTGTGTGTGTGCTGGGCCTAAATATATGCCAATGGACTGTTGCAGTGGTGGCTGACGTGAAGCCTCATTCTCTGCTATGACATGCAGACTGATTCTCTGCTGACATGAAGCCAGATTCTCTGTTACGGGACCTCTCTCCTCTGCCTGTGTGTGTGCTGGGCCTAAATATATGCCAATGGACTGTTGCAGTGGTGGCTGACGTGAAGCCTCATTCTCTGCTATGACATGCAGACTGATTCTCTGCTGACATGAAGACAGATTCTCTGTTACGGGACCTCTCTCCTCTGCCTGTGTGCTGGGCCTAAATATATGCCAATGGACTGTTGCAGTGGTGGCTGACGTGAAGCCTCATTCTCTGCTATGACATGCAGACTGATTCTCTGCTGACATGAAGCCAGATTCTCTGTTACGGGACCTCTCTCCTCTGCCTGTGTGTGTGCTGGGCCTAAATATATGCCAATGGACTGTTGCAGTGGTGGCTGACGTGAAGCCTCATTCTCTGCTATGACATGCAGACTGATTCTCTGCTGACATGAAGCCAGATTCTCTGTTACGGGACCTCTCTCCTCTGCCTGTGTGCTAGGCCTAAATATATGCCAATGGACTGTTGCAGTGGTGGCTGACGTGAAGCCTCATTCTCTGCTATGACATGCAGACTAATTCTCTGCTGACATGAAGACAGATTCTCTGTTACGGGACCTCTCTCCTCTGCCTGGGTGCCGGGGCCTAAATATCTGAGAATGGACTGTTCCAGTGGTGGGTGACGGGAAGCCAGATTCTCTGCTATGGAACCTCTCTCCAATTGATTTTGGTTAATTTTTATTTATTTAATTTTTATTTTAATTAATTTCCCTATCCACATTTGTTTGCAGGGGATTTACCTACATGTTGCTGCCTTTTGCAGCCCTCTAGCCCTTTCCTGGGCTGTTTTACAGCCGTTTTAGTGCCGAAAAGTTCGGGTCCCCATTGACTTCAATGGGGTTCGGGTTCGGGACGAAGTTCGGATCGGGTTCGGATCCCGAACCCGAACATTTCCGGGATGTTCGGCCGAACTTCTCGAACCCGAACATCCAGGTGTTCGCTCAACTCTACTTGATAAATGACACGACACAATGCACGCTCCAGAAAGAAGGCGTAAGGTACGATGTCACTGATGGTGCCCTGGCTGCGACTAACTAGTTTGGTGATCTCATCAAATTACCACAGAAGTCTGCATGTGTCGTGCATGATTAGCCACTGGCACGGTGAAAAAAAAAACAAGCTCCCCAGAAGATGTCCTGCTGCAGAGTTCGTACAGGTAGTCATTAATGTCACGTTTCTGCTGGAGCAGCCTATCAAGCATATAAAGTCAGACGTCTGACGGGCAAGTGGTGTTGCCGCTTAACGTCAGTAAGGCGAGCCATGGCCGTGTAATATCTTCTAAAATGGCTAGAGATTATCCTGGCCTGCGTCAAGACGCCCTGGACTCTGTGGTATTTGTCAAAAAATCACTGCACGACTAAATTTAGAACATGTGCCATGCATGTATGTCATTTTGCCCTGTTTCAGTACTCAGCAGATTGACACCGTTGTCGCACACCACTTTACCAACTGTCAAATTGAGCGGGGTTAGCCACTGATCGGCCTGTGGCTGCAGAGCTGAAAGGAGTGCAGAACCTGTGTGGCTGTTGTCTTCCAGGCACAACAGCTGCAGCACAGCATGGCAACGTCTCACCTTGCACATCGACTAGGATCTGGGGATGTGGGGGGGATGCAGCGGAAGAGGCGGTAGCAGTGGAAAAGGAGGAGTCAGCCGAGGAGGAGACGGAGGATGGAGTAAGAGGAGGAGAAGAAGAGGCAGGCCTGCATGCAATCCATGGTGGTAACACCAAATCCACACAGGTGCCACAGGTTGCATGCTTGACAGCTGTCAGAAGGTTTACCTAGTGGGCAGTAAAAGTAATGTACCTTCCCTGTCCGTGTTTGCTGGACCACGTGTCTGTGGTCAGATGAATTTTGGCACAGACACTTTGTGCCAGAGATACATTTACTTGCTGCTGAACATGGCCATATAGCTCTGGAACCTTCTATTGCGGTGTGCCAATGGCCACAAATTTTCTAAAGGCCTCTGAGTCCACCAGTTTATATGACAGTAGTTGGCAGGCTAGCAGTTCTAACAAGCCGGTGGTCAGCCGTTGGGAAAGAGGGTTATCCGGCGTCATCAACATTTTACGTTCGAATTTTTGGCCCACGAAAGCCTTCCTTTTGCCAAATGAACGTGACAACGGCATGGTGGCAGGTGGAGTGGAGGACAAATTGGAGGAGAGAGGAGAAGGAGAGGAGGCAGAATGTGCAGCGCTGGGAGTGTGGATTTGTGGGTTCTGACGGCATTGCCCCTACTGGGCTGGGTGATGGGAGGCCAGGTGCCTTCTTAAGGCGGTCGTCCCTAGGTGAGTGTTGGGCTTACCGTGACATGTGTTGACAGCACAGGTTGCAGATGGCAACACTATTGTCAGCAGCTGACACGTTATAAAAAGCCCACACTGCGCAGCCATGTGCCGGCTTCCTGGGAGCACCAGATGGGTCTGTGCATGGTGGATGGCTTGCCCCAGACGCATTTGCAGTTTGCTTTTTGCCTCCTGTGCACTGCGAGATCTGCCTGCTTCTCCTCCTTCTCCTCCCTATCTGCTGCTCCATCTCTCCCTCTGAACTCCCCTACTCTTCCTCATATGTGGGCACCGACGTGACGTCCATCGACATGTCATCATCGTCACCTTTACCACCACTGACATTAGAGATCTCGGAGTAGGCAGCAACATCGGGGACCACCCTCCTTGGGCTGATCTGGGTACTGTCGTCAGACCTCTGGGTGACAGCCGTTGCTACCTCCTCTTTCTTATCCGATGCCAAGAATGGCTGTGCATCGGTAAGGTCTGGGAATGGATGGAAAAATAATTTGAGTGGAGGCGCGATGGTGGTGGTGGTGGTGGAGAGTGAGAAGGGTGCTGATACAGAGGATGAGGAGAGTGCAGAAGCGAAAGGCTGAGTGAGCCACTCAACCAACTCTGGTGCGTCCTTTGACGCACCTTTTACAACTTCTCACTTAGGCTCCGGCCTGGTGCACCTGCCCAACCCCTACCACCCCTGCGGAATGGCCTGCCTCTTTCTCTGCCTGTTATTTTCAAAAAGACCCTGTCACAAAGTCCCTATGGAAGAGCAGTATATCGCAGGCCTTAATCAATATTTTGTGGAAGCCGGTATACTAATGCCCTCTATCAGTATTTTGTGGAAACAGGTACAGTTGCAAGAAAAAGTATGTGAACCCTTTGGAATTATATCTATTTTTGCACAAATTGGTCATAAAATGTGATGTGATCTTCATCTAAGTCACAACAATAGAGTCTTTTTAAACTAATAACACACAAAGAATTAAATGTTACCATATTTTTATTGAACACACCATGTAAACATTCACAGTGCAGGTGTAAAAGGTATGTGAACCTCTAGACTAATGACATCTCCAAGAGCTAATTGGAGTGAGGTGTCAGCCAACTGGAGTCCAATAAATGAGATGAGATTGGAGGTGTTGGTTACAGCTACCCTGCCCTATAAAAAAAACACACACCAGTTCTGGGTTTGCTTTTCACAAGAAGAATTGCCTGATGTGAATGATGCCTCGCACAAAAGAGCTCTCCGAAGACCTACGATTAAGAATGGTTTACTTGCACAAAGCTGGAAAGGGTTATAAAAGTATCTCCAAAAGTCTTGCTATTCATCAGTCCACGGTAAGACAAATTGTCTATAAATGGAGAAAGTTAAGCACTGCTGCTACTCTCCCTAAGAGTGGCCATCCTGTAAATATGACTGCAAGAGCACAGCGCAGACTGCTCAATAAGATGAATTAGAATCCTAGAGTGTCAGCTAAAGACTTACAAAAGTCTCTGGCATATGCTAACATCCCTGTTAGCGAATCTACGATATGTAAAACACTAAACAAGAATGGATTTCATGGAAGGATAACACAGAGGAAGCCACTGCTGTGCAAAAAAAAAACATTGCTACACATTTACAGTTTGCACAATAGCACCTAGATGTTCCACAGCAGTACTGGCAAAATATTCTGTGGACAGATGAAACCAAAGTTTAGTTGTTTGGAAGAAACACACAACACTATGTGTGGAGAAAAAAAGGCACAGCACACCAACATCAAAACCTCATCCCACCTGTGAAGTATGGTGGTGGGGGCATCATGGTTTGCGGCTGCTTTGCTGCATCAGGGCATGGACGGATTGCTATTATCTAAAGGAAAAATGAATTCCCAAGTTTATCAAGACATTTTGCAAGAGAACTTAAGGCCATCTGTCCACCAGCTGAAGCTCAACAGAAGATGGGTGTTGCAACAGGACAACGACCCAAAGCATAGAAGTAAATCAACAACAGAATGGCTTAAACAGAAGAAAATACGCCTTCTGGAGTGGCCCAGTCAGAGTCCTGACCTCAACCCGATTGAGATGCTGTGGCATGACCTCAAGAAAGCGATTCACACCAGACATCCCAAGAATATTGCTGAACTGAAACCGTTCTGTAAAGAGGAATGGTCAAGAATTACACCTGAGCGTTGTGCGCATCTAATCTGCAACTACAGGAAACGTTTGGTTTAAGTTATTGCTGCCAAAGGAGGTTCAACCGGTTATTAAATCCAAGGGTTCACATACTTTTTTTTACCTGCACTGTGAATGTTTACATGGTGTGTTCAATAAAAACATGGTAACATTTAATTATTTTTGTGTTATTAGTTTAAGGAGACTGTGATTGTCTATTGTTGTGACTTAGATGAAGATCAGATCACATTTTATGACCAATTTGTGCAGAAATCCACATAATTCCAAAGGGTTCACATACTTTTTCTTGCAACTGCATATAGAACCCAATAATGAGTATTTGCTGGAAGCTGGTAAATCAAACCACTTAATCTATATTTGGTGGAAGCCGGTATAGCAATACCCCGTATCAGTATTTTGTGGAAATAGGTATATAGAACCCAATAATGAGTATTTGCTGGAAGCCGATAAATCAAACCCTTTAATCAATATTTGTAGGAAGCCGGTGTATCACACCACTCAATCAATATTTTGTAGAAGCAGGTATATTGCACCCCATAATCAGTTTTTTGGGGGGCAACATGTCTATCACACCAGTTTCAACTAGTTATTCAAATAGCGTTTGTACCTGTATATTAATACGGTATCTCATCAGAACCGCACACAACTGCTGCACAATACAAATGCACTAGATTATATTTTCTATGTTAGAAAGTTTATTATAGGTATATCACACCCCTCAGATTTTTTTGGGGGGGGGTCAACAGGTATATCACACCTGTTGCAATTACTTATTCCAATAGTGTTTGTCCCTCTATCTCAGCAGAAACGCATGCAACTGCTGCACAATACAAATGCACTATAATATACTTTCTATGTTAGAAGGTATATTATAGGAAAATCACACCCCTGAATACGTTTTTTTTTTTTTTTTTTTGGGGGGGGGGGGGCACAGGTATATCCCACCAGTTGCAATTATTTTTTCCAATAACATTTTTCCCTCTATCTAGCTGCAGTATCACAGCAGAACTGCACACAACTGTTGCACAATACAAATGCACTATAATATACTTTCTATGTTAGAAAATATATTATAAGTATATCACACCCCTCTGTATGTCACACCTATAAGAACAACTCACAGTGTATTTGAAATTTGTCATGAGTAAGGGCTAAAATTGAATTGTGCCTGAAACATGTAGACCTGCTTTCTTGTACCTGGATTTTATTGAATAAAAGCCTTTGGATTACCACAACTACAAGCTGGACAAAATCTCCCTTTTTTCTTCATACTTCGTATTTCTCCTGATTCGGGTGAAGGAGTTGTTCCGTGCTACACAGTGGAATCCTCGGCAGGTGAGAGCTGCTCAAATCCTTGACCTTTTTTATATATATCACACCTATTGATAGCACACCTAAACCAGTCCTTAAAAGGACTTTTGTGGCCCTATTAGCTAGTGTTTGGTGTCCCTAGCATTCTCTCCGTGCTCCACACAGCAACATCTCCCTACACTGGCAAAAAACAGAATGTAAAATGGCTGCCAGATCGGGTTTATTTATAGCGTATGTGCTGAAACGTCTCAATTGGCTGTCCTGTCCCACCTGATGGATGTTTCATGGGTAAAAGTTCTGCACAATGCAAAGAATAAGGCGCCGGCGGACATCGCCATATGTTTGCCTGTTCGGTGAACCGTGAACGAGCAAAGTTCGCAGCGAAATGACCGTCGGACGTACCGCAAGGCCATCTCTACATATAACTGTAGAAGTGAAATGCATATATATTTGTCATTTTTTGTACTGAAATAGGCCAGTAAACGCTTTCAACACATATAACTGCAGAAGTGAAATGAGAATATAGTTTTCTTTTTGTGCTGAAATAGGCCACTAAACGCTTTTAGCAGAAATAAATGCACCAGCGGAGTGCGTATATTTTTTTCTTTCTGTACTGAAGTAGGCCAGTAAACGCTTTTAGCAGAAATAAATGCACCAGTGAAGTGCGTATATTTTTTTCCTTTTTGTACTGAAATAGGACACTGAATGCTTTTGACACAAATAAGTGCACCAGTGAAGTGCGCATATGTTTTTCTTTCTGTACTGAAATAGGCCAGTAAATGCTTTCAACACATAACTGCAGAAGTGAACTGACAATATATTTTTCTTTTTGTACTGAAATAGGCAACTAAATGCTTTTAGCAGAAATAAATGCAACAGTGAAGTGCATATATATTTTTTTCTTTTTGTACTGAAATAGGACACTGAACCCTTTTACCACATATAACTGCAGAAGTGAAATGCATATATATTTTTCCTTTTTGTATTGAAACATACCACTAAATTCTTTCACAAATAAATGCAACAGTGAAGAGCACATTTTTTTCCTTTTTATACTGAAATAGAACACTAAACGCTTTCACCACATATAACTGCAGAAGTGAAATGTGTATATATTTTTCCTTGTTTTACTGGAATAGGCCACTAAAAACTCTTTCTACACAAATAACTGCAACAGTGAAAAGCGTATATATTTTTCTTTTTCCACAGAAATAAGCCACTAAAGGCTTTTCAACATAGCACTTGCACCCCAATAACAAGAACAAATTGCTAGAATGCCAGAGCTGTATAATGGCTATTTGAATCCCCAAATAATGTTTTCCTGCACTTGTAAATCGTTTATTTTTTTCACAATTAGGTTTTTCTAGCACTGTCCCTAGTGACTTCAAACGTCTCTCCCTGCACTAAGATGCTGTGAAATTATTCCTCCCTATCCTTTCCCTGCACTATTAAATCTATTTCTGTCACTGTCACTAGCGCTTTCTGATGTCTCTCCCTGCACTAAGATGCTGAAAATGATTCCTCCCTATGCCTGCACTTATAAATCGTTTTTTCTTTTTTTTTTTTTTTTCCACTATGAGGTTTTTCCAATTGCTGTCCCTAGCGCCTTCTCACATCTGAGCGCTCTGAGCGCTGTAAAATATCTGACTCTAAGATGGACGCTATATTTATAGAGCTGTGACATCACAGGGCTGGCTTCTGATTAGCTACATGCATGGCAATATGGGTCAGCCCTCCTTCCCAGAGTTCCTTATCCCATGTTCTCACACATTTAACTGACATTGTAGCCACCATTTTAGTTAGCACGAGGAAATTCACACTCATTAGAAATCAAATTTTTCGTCTTATTCGATTCACTCATCTCTAATAACCAACATGGGTTTAGCAAGGACAGAAGTTGTCAGAATAACCCGATTTGTTTTTATGAAAAGGTGAGTAGTAGCTTGGACAGAGGGGTGGCTGTGGATGTAGTGTTTCTGGATTATGCAAAGGCTTTTGATACTGTCCCTCATAGACGTTTAAGAGGGAAAATAAGGTCTATAGGCTTGGAAAGTATAGTTTGTAATTCGATTGAAAACTGGCTGAAGGACCGTGTCCAGAGAGTTGTGGTCAATGATTTTTATTCAAATTGGTCCCGGGTTATAAGTGGTGTACCCCAAGGTTCAGTGCTGGGCCCTCTATTATTTAATTAATTTATTAATGATAGAGGACGGGATTAATAGCACCATTGCTATTTTTGCAGTAGACACTAAGCTATGTAGTACTGTACAGTCAGGGCCAGTTTTAGACAAAATGTGGCCCTGAGCAAAATCAAAAGTGGGGCCCCAAATCTTGTAATTATGTCTGACGTCTAACACCCGACACCCCCGCCGATCAGCTGTTTGAGCAGATGGCACGTGCTGTCCAGTGCTGCTGTCCCATAGACAAACAGCAGTGAGAAGAAAAAGAGAAAGAAGGCAGCACGTGTGCACAGAGCACGCCGTCCCCTCAAACAGCTGATCGGCAGGGGTGCCGGGTGCCCCTACAGTACCCTAGTAGTAATAATATAATCATGATGCTCCCAGTGGCTCTAATGTCCCTCTGTAGTGCTCCCTACTAGTTCCAATATATAATACTCTCCCCAATAGTGTCAGTATAGATATAATGTACCCCGTAGTGCCAGACAGTATATAATGCTCCTCCATTCCTCCCCATTAGTGCAAGGTATATATAATGAGCTTCCCCCTTTCCCTGGTGCTCCCAGCAGTGCGGACATTTAGTATATATATTTAAAAAAACACCTCACGCCCACTTTCCCCTCTGCTGTCTGCGACCACAGTGTAATCTGTAGCTTGTGTTGCTGTGTCCTGATGCATGCGGTCCCAATTACATCACCACTCCTTCTCCGTGTCTCACGTGATCATGTTATCATGCAAGACCCAGTGCAGGAGATCGCATTGATGTAATTGAGGCTTCTTGCGCTGTTCTAATGGCTCACAGGCTTGAGGCCTAGCGGCCTGAGGCTTGTGAAGTTAGACGGCCA
Source organism: Bufo gargarizans (assembly GCF_014858855.1). Lineage (NCBI taxonomy): Eukaryota > Metazoa > Chordata > Amphibia > Anura > Bufonidae > Bufo > Bufo gargarizans. Next base: position 70,560,196 of record NC_058087.1, read on the forward strand.
TAAGTACGCCCCCTCTTTATGGGTAGCGAAGTGGCGCCCTAGGCTGATGACTACCCTCCCCTATCCATCGCCCCGGCCCTAATTCAGAGCACATTACCGCAGGAGGTATAACAGGAGAGGACTATAACTCCCACCATATCTAATCCATTATTATTTAATATCAGAGCACATTACAGGGGGACGTATAAAAGGATGGGACTACAACTCCCAGCATGTCCAAGCCGTTATTATGTAATACCAGAGTACATTATAAAAGGAAGTATAAGAGCAGAGTACTACAACTCCCAGCATATCCAGGGTGTTATAATGTACCCTGATATTACATAATAATGGCCTGGACATGCTGGGAGTTGTAGTCATCTCCTGTTTTACCTCCTCTTGTAATGTACTCTGATATTACATTACAGGACATTCAACTCACAGTAGTGCAAATATTATTAGGCTACTTTCACATCTGCGTTTCTCCTTTCCAGTATTGAGATTCGTCATAGGATCTGAATACTGAAGGAAAACGCTTCCGTTTTGTGTCCATTCATTGTCAATGAGGACAAAACTGAACTGAATGGAACGGAGTGAACCAGAATGCATTCCACTCCATTTGGATTCATCCCTATGATGGACAGAGAACCTCTACAAACTGCGTTTTGTGTGCATCATGGGATGCGGAGCAAGAAAACGGACACAAATGAAAACGGATCTGGCGCCCAGTAGTTTCAGTGATAGATCGTTCATGGCCATTTAAGAGATAACACAACTGGATCCGATCATAACGGATGCAGCCATTGCATTATCATGACAGAAGCATTTTTGCTGAACCCTGCCGGATCCAGAAAAACGCAGATGTGAAAATCGCTTTACAGCACTTCACTGGTATGTCATAGCAGCATAAGGCACGTCATATCTTTGATTATTAATGGTCACATACAATTGAGGTGGCATATCACATATCAGGTGCTTTTGCAGTGAGCCCCTGAGTAGAGGATGGGTGTGGTAGTGGCCCTTATGAGGTTTTGTGTCATAGTGTACTTAGGCCATTTTTCCCTTCTTTACAATCATGTGCTTGTCAGTGAAGGAGACCATTGCCTTTAAGTGACCACACAAAAGATCATGTTACACAATCAACGAGTATTTTGCTGATCCATTGGGTAATCGTCGGCAACTTCATACGGCAAATTCATAAGAAAGCTTGTTAGAGATTATCTGGGCGATGCTCGTGCAGTTTTATGGGGCCTTTATTACAAAATATAACTTTGGGCACATCCAGCAGTTTCTGGCACCAGTTGTGGATACTTTTTAAGTATCTCCTCATATATTTTTGCTTCAGTCCCTCCACCATTTTTGTAGCCCGCCTTTGCACCCATTCCATTTTATCTATACCATTTTGTGGGTGAGTATTTCACAGTATTCCAGATGTGGTCTCTTTTGCACTTTATATAGCACAATCATAATCTCCTTCTTCCCACTGGTTATACCTTTAGCTATTTAGCAAGCATGCTACTTGCTTTCCCACTACCTCCCCACTATATCCCTCCCCACTGGACCTCTAGTTCCTTACTAGTACTGAACTGCAGTTTCCATTGTTTGGATCACTTGTCCAAAGAAGCTAAATCTTTTTCCATGTTACTAATTCCACCAAGAATATTTACCCTGTTACACACCTTTGTCATTGACAAACAGGAAAACATTGCCTACCAAACATCTTCCATTGTCACCTACAAAAATATTAAAAAGAGTAGAACCCCTTGAGGTCCACCATTTGTAACTTGTCTCTGTTCAGACTTCAGACCGGTAACAACACCAACTGTAAATCCACTGAACTGTTCAGGGATTAAGTCCAATCTTCAATAATTTATCTATCAGATCTTTATGCGACACTGCATGAAAGGCTTTGCCAAAACTTAGAAACATTACATGTGTAAAGATGGAATACAACATCACCTGTTCATTCTGAGCAAAGCAATTTACGCTTTTAATTAAAATAAAAGTGATTGAAGAAATGACTCAACCCTGGTTTATTGTGATTATTTTTACAGACCCAATGCTAAAGATATGTGAAAATGTAAAACGTCTGTCCATGGTAACATGTTGTCCAGACAATCCAATCAGTCAAGTTCTTAAGTTTGGGTAGGCAGACATGTGAAAGCAATTGTTTGGTTGATTCAATAGTTAATTGTATATGGAAAAGCTTTGCGTAAGTCTCTGACGTCACAGGAAAGTGTGTTAATTGGCCCTGTAAGTAAAGATTATGAAATTTGTCCCAGGAAGATTTTCCTTAAATAATGTCCTATATTAAAAGAAACTATTTATTGACCACTGCAGTTTAGGCAGTTTGTCATCCTAGCTTTGTGGTCAGTCTGAACTTTACCATTTCTCTGTATAAAAACTGAGTAATTGAAAAATGTCATTTATTACAAAATATTAGGAAAATTTCCTGGCAGTGCATTCTTCCTGGCCGCTAATAAAGGGGTAGCTGATATTATTCAGCTCTCCCGCAAACACAGCCTATTGTTATGACTCAGACCTACAGCATACAGATAACTTGCAAGCAAATGTCCCACACATAGGGCTAACCGCTTCTAGAAAGGAAATCAACTTTCTGGCAGCAAATCCTATACCACCAAGTACCTAAATGCCAATTTTAGGTTTTGTGCCCCTTTGTATATGCAGTAACTGCCTTTCAGAGAGGAAAATGCTAATTACAGACTGGCTAGTTTCCCCTTTCAAAGAATTTTAACTTTTTGATGAAATGCCTCTTTCGCTGTGGCCCAACCTAATAATTGGAATTTACCTCTTATAATAAGGATACCATCCATTTATTAATGGTACTGTATATGACTAGCATAGTAATGGGTTAAAGAAGTATAATTCTGTGCCTTTCTGTGCCTTTCTTTGTCTTAAAAAAAAGGTATGTCAGAGTTCCTAATGCTGATTCACCATACAGTATAGAAAAAAAGACCTAAATTCTGTCTGTGCGGTTTAACAATACTCTTAGCTGGGTCAGACTGGGAATAAAAAAAGCACAAAGTTAACTGGCTGTAAGGGGGTCAAATGTTTGTCACAACCAGACAGCTGAGAAGCTCTGACAGAGGCCTTTCAGAACCTCCTCCTTGAGTTTTCTTTGTTGTGGTATTCAGTTCCTCATCTCGTTAGCCTCTCTCAGCTGTCATGTAGTTGGACTGATTGCTTCCTTTAAATTCCTCCCCATAATGCTTTACTGGGCTGCTTATACTTCTTCCTGCAGTGTGTGTGCTTGCTGATCCTGTTTCCCAGTCTGCTACAAAGTTAAGTGCTGTACATTTATCTGTTATTTTCTGTTTGCTGGATCCCAGGTGACCCTGACTCCCTCCGTGTCTGGTGTAGGGAGCCGGTGGTCGTGTCCCCTCACTATTGTAGGGTGTTCAGGTGTTATATAGTCGAGGTACGTGGATATGCAACCATCCACCTTTGGGATTTTTGCATAGGCTGAGCAGCCAGGGAAAGTGCCAGGTCTTGTGTCTTAAAGCGAGAGGCACAAACAACCTCCCAGGAGGACAAAGATCAGGAGCCTCTGACTGGGCTGCCTGCACCTCTAGTGTTGGGGCTACCCTGGCTCACTAAACATAACCCCACCATTGATTGGCAAGCGAGGCAAATAAATGGGTGGAGTGACTTTTGCAGAGAGAATTGCCTTACGACATCTGTTTCTGAGGTTTCTACTAAGACTGTACCATCTTTTCTCTCTGAATTTTCGGATGTCTTCTCTGAGAGTGGAGTTCAGGATTTGCCCCCGCACAGGGAGTACGATTGCCCTATTAATCTCATCCCAGGCGCCAAGCTGCCTAAATCTCGTTTATACAATCTTTCCCAACCTGAAAGGCTTCTGTCCGAGCTTCTCAGCTGTCTGGTTGTGACAGATGCTCCGGACTCTTGTCCTCAGGGGAAATTGTTTGTTCCCTCCGAATTACGTCACAAGTAGGGATGAGCGAACTCGAACTGTATAGTTCGGGTTCGTACCGAATTTTGGGGTGTCCGTGACACGGACCCGAACATTTTCGTAAAAGTCCGGGTTCGGTGTTCGTCGCTTTCTTGGCGCTTTTTGAAAGGCTGCAAAGCAGCCAATCAACAAGTGTCATACTACTTGCCCCAAGAGGCCATCACAGCCATGCCTACTATTGGCATGGCTGTGATTGGCCAGAGCACCATGTGACCCAGCCTCTATTTAAGCTGGAGTCACATAGCGCCGTCCGTCACTCTGCTCTGATTAGCGTAGGGAGAGGTTGCGGCTGCGACAGTAGGGCGAGATTAGGCCGATTAACTCCTCCAAAAGACTTGATTAATTGATCGATCTGCAGCTGTGGATCATTGAGCTGCTGATACTCAATTGCTCACTGTTTTTAGGCTGCCCAGACCGTTTGTCAGTCACTTTTTTCTGGGGTGATCGGCAGCCATTTTGTGTCTTGTGGTGCGCCAGCACAAGCTGCGACCAAGTGCATTTAACCCTCAATGGTGTGGTTGTTTTTTGGCTAAAGCCTACATCAGGGTGAAGCTGTCACACCAAGTGCATTTAACCAGCAATAGTCTGTTTATTTTTTGGCCATATACTATATCAGGGGCAAGCTGCGCCTGTCACCAAGTGCATTTAACCCTCAATGGTGTGGTTGTTTTTTGGCTAAAGCCTACATCAGGGTGAAGATGTCACACCAAGTGCATTTAACCAACAATAGTCTGTTTATTTTTTGGCCATATACTACATCAGGGGCAAGCTTCGCCTGTCACCAAGTGCATTTAACCCTCAGTAGTGTGGTTGGTCAAGCTGTCACACCAAGTGCATTTAACCAGCAATAGTCTGTTTATTTTTTGGCCATATACTACATCAGGGGCAAGCTGCGCCTGTCACCAAGTGCATTTAACCCTCAGTGTGGTTGGTCAAGCTGTCACACCAAGTGCATTTAACCAGCAATAGTGTGGTTATTTTTTGGCCATATCCCAGTCTAATTCTGTCAGTAAACGTATACCTGTCACCCAGCGCCTAAATACTAGGCCTCAAATTTATATCCCGCTAAATCTGTCGTTACTGCTGTACTGTTGTGGCTGGGCAAGTTATTTAGTGTCCGTCAAAGCACATTTTTTGTTCTGGGTTGAAATACAATTCCCAATTTAGCAATTTCCTAATTTAGTGGTTTCTGCTGTATCAGAGCTATTTGAAATCTATCCCTAAAAGGGTATATAATATTCAAGGTGCACATAGGGTCATTCAGAATAACTTAAAAACACACGCTACTGTGCATTTCCAAGTCTAATTCTGTCAGTAAATCTATATCTATCTGTCACCCAGCGCCTAAATACTAGGCCTCAAATTTATATCCCGCTAAATCTGTCGTTACTGCTATACTGTTCTGGCTGGGCAAGTTATTTAGTGTCCGTCAAAGCACATTTTTTGTTCTGGGTTGAAATACAATTCCTAATTTAGCAATTTCCTAATTTAGTGGTTTCTGCTGTATCAGGCCTACTTTAAATACATCCCTAAAAGGGTATATCAGAATCAAGGTGCTGATAGGATCATTCTGAATAACTTCACACACACGCTACTGTGCATTTCCAAGTCTAATTCCGTCAGTAAATCTATACCTGTCACCTAGCGCCTAAATACTAGGCCTCAAATTTATATTCAGCTGAATTTGAATACAATACATTGGGCCAAACAATATTTTTGTTGTTGTGGTGAACGATAACAATGAGGAAAACATCTAGTAAGGGACGTGGACATGGTCGTGGTGGTGTTAGTGGACCCTCTGGTGCTGGGAGAGGACGTGGCCGTTCTGCCACATCCACACGTCCTAGTGTACCAACTACCTCAGGTCCCAGTAGACGCCAGAATTTACAGCGATATATGGTGGGGCCAAATGCCGTTCTAAGGATGGTAAGGCCTGAGCAGGTACAGGCATTAGTCAATTGGGTGGCCGACAGTGGATCCAGCACGTTCACATTATCTCCCACCCAGTCTTCTGCAGAAAGCGCACAGATGGCGCCTGAAAACCAACCCCATCAGTCTGTCACATCACCCCCATGCATACCAGGGAAACTGTCTCAGCCTCAAGTTATGCAGCAGTCTCTTATGCTGTTTGAAGACTCCGCTGGCAGGGTTTCCCAAGGGCATCCACCTAGCCCTTCCCCAGCGGTGAAAGATATAGAATGCACTGACGCACAACCACTTATGTTTCCTGATGATGAGGACATGGGAATACCACCTCAGCATGTCTCTGATGATGACGAAACACAGGTGCCAACTGCTGCGTCTTTCTGCAGTGTGCAGACTGAACAGGAGGTCAGGGATCAAGACTGGGTGGAAGACGATGCAGGGGACGATGAGGTCCTAGACCCCACATGGAATGAAGGTCGTGCCACTGTCTTTCACAGTTCGGAGGAAGAGGCAGTGGTGAGACCGAGCCAACAGCGTAGCAAAAGAGGGAGCAGTGGGCAAAAGCAGAACACCCGCCGCCAAGAGACTCCGCCTGCTACTGACCGCTGCCATCTGGGACCAAGCACCCCAAAGGCAGCTTCAAGGAGTTCCCTGGCATGGCACTTCTTCAAATAATCTGCTGACGACAAGACCCGAGTGGTTTGCACGCTATGCCATCAGAGCCTGAAGCGAGGCATTAACGTTCTGAACCTTAGCACAACCTGCATGACCAGGCACCTGCATGCAAAGCATGAACTGCAGTGGAGTAAACACCTTAAAACCAAGGAAGTCACTCAGGCTCCCCCTGCTACCTCTTCTGCTGCTGCCGCCTCGGCCTCTTCTGCTGCTGCCACCTCGGCCTCTTCCTCCGCCTCTGGAGGAACGTTGGCACCTGCCGCCCAGCAAACAGGGGATGTACCACCAACACCTCCGTCACCAAGCATCTCAACCATGTCACACGGCAGCGTTCAGCTCTCCATCTCACAAACATTTGAGAGAAAGCTTAAATTCCCACCTAGCCACCCTCGATCCCTGGCCCTGAATGCCAGCATTTCTAAACTACTGGCCTATGAAAAGCTGTCATTTAGGCTGGTGGACACAGACAGCTTCAAACAGCTCATGTCGCTTGCTGTCCCACAGTATGTTGTTCCCAGCTGGCACTACTTCTCCAAGAGAGCCGTGCCATCCCTGCACAACCAAGTAGCTGATAAAATCAAGTGTGCACTGCGCAACGCCATCTGTGGCAAGGTCCACCTAACCACAGATACGTGGACCAGTAAGCACGGCCAGGGACGCTATATCTCCTTAACTGCACACTGGGTAAATGTAGTGGCAGCTGGGCCCCAGGCGGAGAGCTGTTTGGCGCACGTCCTTCCGCCGCCAAGGATCACAGGGCAACATTCTTTGCCTCCTGTTGCCACCTCCTCCTACTCGGCTTCCTCCTCCTCTTCTTCCACCTGCTCATCCAGTCAGCCACACACCTTCACCACCAACTTCAGCACAGCCCAGGGTAAATGTCAGCAGGCCATTCTGAAACTCATATGTTTGGGGGACAGGCCCCACACCGCACAGGAGTTGTGGCAGGGTATAGAACAACAGACCGACGAGTTGTTGCTGCCGGTGAGCCTCAAGCCCGGCCTGGTGGTGTGTGATAATGGGCGAAATCTCGTTGCAGCTCTGGGACTAGCCGGTTTGACGCACATCCCTTGCTTGGCGCATGTGCTGAATTTGGTGGTGCAGAAGTTCATTCACAACTACCCTGACATGTCAGAGCTGCTGCATAAAGTGCGTAACTTCGGCCTTCCCGCTCACCGCCTCATATGCGACGTGCCCACCAGGTGGAACTCCACCTTGCACATGCTGGACAGACTGTGCGAGCAGCAACAGGCCATAGTGGAGTTTCAGCTGCAGCACGCACGGGTCAGTCGCACTACAGAACAGCACCACTTCACCACCAATGACTGGGCCTCCATGCGAGACCTGTGTGCCCTGTTGCGCTGTTTCGAGTACTCCACCAACATGGCCAGTGGCGATGACGCCGTTATCAGCGTTACAATACCACTTCTATGTCTCCTTGAGAAAACACTTAGGGCGATGATGGAAGAGGAGGTGGCCCAGGAGGAGGAGGAGGAGGAGGAGGAAGAGGGGTCATTTTTAGCACTTTCAGGCCAGTCTCTTCGAAGTGACTCAGAGGGAGGTTTTTTGCAACAGCAGAGGCCAGGTACAAATGTGGCCAGCCAGGGCCCACTACTGGAGGACGAGGAGGTGGAGGAGGATGAGGATGAAGCATGGTCACAGCGAGGTGGCACCCAACGCAGCTCGGGCCCATCACTGGTGCGTGGCTGGGGGGAAAGGCAGGACGATGACGATACGCCTCCCACAGAGGACAGCTTGTCCTTACCCCTGGGCAGCCTGGCACACATGAGCGACTACATGCTGCAGTGCCTGCGCAATGCTGCAGTGCCTGCGCAACGACAGCAGAGTTGCCCACATTTTAACGTGTGCGGACTACTGGGTTGCCACCCTGATGGATCCACGCTACAAAGACAATGTGCCCACCTTACTTCCTGCACTGGAGCGTGATAGGAAGATGCGCGAGTACAAGCGCACGTTGGTAGAGAGCATTCCCAAATGTCACAGGGGAACAAGTGGAAGGCCAAGGCAGAGGAGGAGCAAGAGGTCGCCAAGGCAGCTGTGTCACGGCCAGCTCCTCTGAGGGCAGGGTTAGCATGGCAGAGATGTGGAAAAGTTTTGTCAACACGCCACAGCTAACTGCACCACCACCTGATACGCAACGTGTTAGCAGGAGGCAACATTTCACTAACATGGTGGAACAGTACGTGTGCACACCCCTCCACGTACTGACTGATGGTTCGGCCCCATTCAACTTCTGGGTCTCCAAATTGTCCACGTGGCCAGAGCTAGCCTTTTATGCCTTGGAGGTGCTGGCCTGCCCGGTGGCCAGCGTTTTGTCTGAACGTGTATTCAGCACGGCAGGGGGCGTCATTACAGACAAACGCAGCCGCCTGTCTACAGCCAATGTGGACAAGCTGACGTTCATAAAAATGAACCAGGCATGGATCCCAAAGGACCTGTCCATCCCTTGTGCAGATTAGACATTAACTACCTCCCGTTAACCATATATTATTGTACTCCAGGGCACTTCCTCATTCAATCCTATTTTTATTTTCATTTTACCATTATATTGCGAGGCTACCCAAAGTTGAATGAACCTCTCCTCTGTCTGGGTGCCGGGGCCTAAATATATGCCAATGGACTGTTCCAATGTTGGGTGACGTGAAGCCTGATTCTCTGCTATGACATGCAGACTGATTCTCTGCTGACATGAAGCCAGATTGTCTGTCATTTCCCTATCCACATTTGTTTGCAGGGGATTTACCTACATGTTGCTGCCTTTTGCAGCCCTCTAGCCTTTTCCTGGGCTGTTTTACAGCCTTTTTAGTGCCGAAAAGTTCGGGTCCCCATTGACTTCAATGGGGTTCGGGTCCGGGACGAAGTTCGGATCGGGTTCGGATCCCGAACATTTTCGGGAAGTTCGGCCGAACTTCTCGAACCCGAACATCCAGGTGTTCGCTCAACTCTTGTCACAAGGTGTTCGAGGGCACCCCGGAAGTAGATCGACTGTCGATCTCATCTCTCGCAGATTCTGGTGGCTGGGATTGCGTAAGTGTATTGAGGACTATGTGTCAGCCTGTGGTGCCTGTGGTACCTGTGCATGTGCTAAGGTGACACATACTCAGCCTTTCGGATCTCTGCTTCCATTGCCCATCCCGTCCAGACCTTGGACCCATTTGTCCATGGATATTATCACAGAGTTACCGTTCTTCAGGAAAGACCGTGATTCTGGAGGTTGTCATTTTAGTAAAATGGCACACTTTATTGCATTACCTAGTCTACCCAATGCTAAAACTCTTGCACAGGTGTTTGTCAACAACATCGTGAAACTCCATGGCATTCCCTCTGATGTAGTGTCCGATAGAGGGACTCAATTTGTTTCCAGATTCTGGAGAGCGTTCTGTACTCGTCTGGGTGTACAATTTTCCTTCTCTTTGGCTTTTCATCCTCAGTCGAACGGACAGACGAAGCGCACTAATCAGAATCTGGAGACTTACTTGAGATGTTTTGTTTCAGAGAATCAGGAAGAGTGGTCTTCATTTTTGTCGTTAGCTGAGTTTGCTATAAATAACGGTAGACAGGAATCCACTGATAAGTCGCAGTTTTTGGGGCCATATGGGTTCCATCCACAGTTTGGTACATTTTCTGGTGCTCATAATTCTGGCATTCCTGAGGAGGAATGACTTTCTTCTTCTTTGTCTTCTATTTGGCGGAAAATCCAAAATAACCTGGAAAAGATGGGCAACAGGTATAAGTGTGCGGCTGACAGGAAACGTATGAGTGGTCCGGACCTGAGAGTGGGTGATTCTGTGTGGCTGTCTACAAGAAACATTAAACTTAAAAAGGGGTTATCAGAGTTATTTTTTTGTTCTTTCTATGTTCCTAACTAGGCAAATGTAACAGCTTTCCAATTCACTCACCTTATCTCCAGTGGCTGGTTTCTCAGATTTCACTGAGGGTCACATGACCTGTGATGTCAGCTTCTCTCCCTGTGCTGATAATGTTCGTTTACAAGCCTCACTGCTGTGAGCTGTCTACTCTTTGCTAGGATACTTAACCCCTTCAGCTGCACATCTCTGCAGCAGGGACAATTCTGGGCACTGGAGTTGATATACTAGAGAGAGCATTACACAAGAAGGTAGGGGGAAGATCCTGTGTGTATTAGCAGTGTCATTATACAGGTGGGACTTGTAGTCCTACACATGCAACATGCTGCAGAGTCTCCCAGCAGGCAGGGTAGCTCTTGTATTCACTCCCTTAGCAGTGTCATTATACGACTGGGACTTGTAGTCCTACACATACAGCATGCTGCAGAGTCTCCCAGCAGGCAGATGTGTCACTCAGGGCAGCTCTTGTATCCACTCCCTTAGCAGAGTGGGGGAGGGGCAGAGATTGTTTTTATTGCATGTAAACAAAGAGCCAGAAAAGAACCAGGGAAATAAGGAAAAATATATATTTTTTTTGCATAAAACTTGCTTAGCTCAGTTATATATCAGATTTTCAGTGCTATATTATTTTTTTTCATAACTCAGACAACCCCTTTAAGGTAACTTCTCGGAAGTTCAGACCAAGATTTAATGGTCTATATAAGATCATTGCCATTGTTAATCCTGTAGCCTTCCGTCTTGAACTTCCTCAGGCATTGAAAATCCATAACGTTTTTCATAAATCATTGTTAAAGGGCTTCTGTCACCCATCAGCCTCAGAAGTTAAGTGTTCCGCTTGTTGTATTTTGTATTTCCCCCACCTTTGTATTATACTAGGCCTCAGCTAGACGGGTTGTCTCTGCCCTCTCATTACCATTAGGGCATCCGAGGTCCACCAGGGTTTTCTAGGTTCCTGTGTATAGGCATCTCTACCATCAAGAGGTGCCCATACGGATAGGAGTTAGAGCCAGGAGCAGGGTTTTATAGGTGGTGACCCTTTTCCTTCCCTAGCAGTGAGGCCTAGTGTCTTTTCCCTTCCTTCTTGTTGTCTTTTGGTGTTCTCCCCTACTACATCCGTGACAAAGGGTCAATGCCAGAGACTGGACTCCTGAGGTGAAGGCCACCTTCATCCAGTTAAAAAGGTAACTTGCTTTTATACCTGTTCTGTGTCATCCCGATGTCTCCCGCCAATTCTTTTTAGAAGTGGACGCCTCCTCCGTAGTTTTTATATTATGAATCAGCCGGCACTCGACCTTGGGTATGGGCTGCAGCGGGAAGGAGCGAAACTCCACGTCTAATTCAAAGTAAATCCCAGCAGTCGTCAATTGTAAATAAGGATATTCTTTTTATTCAGTCATAATAGTATGTCTTATGACTACAAAAAAGGTTCCAAGGGCAAGATGTTTCTCTTCCAAACTCTTCTCCCAAGCTGAGAGGAATTATTGTATAGGAGACAGGGAGCTTCTGTCCATAAAACTTGCTTTGGAGGAGTGGCATTATCTATTGGATCATCCAGTAATAATCTTCACCAACCACAATAACTTTACATATCTGCAGACAGCCCAGCATCTGAATCCTTACCAAGCCACTCTTCTTCTCCCGTTTTGATTTTGAGCTGCAGTTTTGGCCCGCTGAGAAGAACATCAAGGCGGATGCTCTGTCTAGGTCATTTGACTTCTCCGACCAGCAAGAGGAGCCCCAGTACATTATAGAACCTGCTCGCTTGATCATAGTGGCTCCTGTCCTGTTAAAATACATCCCTCCCAGGAATAAATTTGTGCCATCTGCCATAAGAAAACATATTCTAGCTTGGGGGCACAACTCCAAACTTGCTGGTCACCCAGGGATCCGCAAGACCACAGAACTTTTGTGTTGACACTGTCTAAGGATGTTCGTGATTATGTCTCTGCCTGCACCGACTGCCCTTGGATGCTGAACTTGCTGAACTGTTCATGAGACACATTCCTCTTCATGGTTTACCTTGGCATATTGTTTCTGATCGAGAAGTCCAGTTTACCTCTAAGCTCTGGAGAGCTCTTTGCCGGCTGCTCAACATTGAGCTGAACTTCTCTTCCGGTTATCTTCCCCAGACCAGTGGGCAAGTGGAGCGGGTCAATTAAATATTGGAGAACTATCTCCGGCATTCTGTTTTAGCCCAACACGACAACTGGGTACAATTGCTACCTTGGTCTGAGTTCTCCTATAAGAACCACACTAGTGAGTAGAGATGGCCTTGTGGTTCGCCCGGCGGTCGTTTCGCGGCGAACTTTGCTCGATCGTGGTTTGCCGAACAAGCAAACATATGGCGATGTCCGCCGGCGCCATATTCTTTGCATTGTTCAGAAATTTGACCCATGACACATCCATCAGGTGGGACAGGACAGCCAATTGAGACGTTTCAGCACATGTCCCCCCCTATAAATAAATCCGATCTGGCAGCCATTTTACATTCTGTTTTTTGCCAGTGTAGGGAGAAGTTTGCTGTGTGGTGCAGGGACAGACTGTTAGGAACACCAAACACCTAGCTAATAGGGCCACAAAAGTCCTTTTAAGGACTGGTATAGGTGTGCTATTGATAGGTGTGACATACAGAGTGGTGTGATAGAAAGTATATTATAGTGTATTTGTATTGTGCAGCAGTGGTGTGCGGTTCTGCTGTGATACTGCAGCTAGATAGAGAGACAAACGCTATTGAAATAAGTCATTGCAACTGGAGTGATATACCTGTTGCCCTAAAACAAATTAAAAAAAATCTGATTGAGGGGTGTGATATACCTATAATATACCTTCTAACATAGAAAGTATATTATAGTGCATTTGTATTGTGCAGCAGTTGTGTGCGGTTCTGCTGAAATACCGCAGCTAGATAGAAGGACAAATGCTATTCGAAAAACTAATTGCAACTGGTGTGATATACCTAATGCCCCCCAAAAATCTGATTAAGGGGTGCAATATACCTGCTTCTACAAATAACTGATTGAGGGGTGTGATACACCAGTTTCCACGAAATATTGATTGATGGGTGTTATACACTGGCTTACACCAAATGTAGATTAAGGCCTGCGATACACCATCTTCCAGCAAATACTCATTATTGGGTTCTATATACCTGTGTTTACACAAATTATTGATACAGGGTATTGATATACCGGCTCCCACCAAATATTGATTGAGAACTGCGATACACCGGCTTCCACCAAATATTGATTAAGGGGTTTGTTTTACCGGCTTCCAGCAAATACCCATTATTGGGTTCTATATACCTGTGCCCACAAAATACTGTTAGAGGGGATTAATATACCGTCTTCAACCAAATATTAATTGAGGCCTGCAATACACCGGCTTCTACAAATACTGTTCTTCCATAGGGCCTTTGTCACAGGGTCATTTTGAAAATGACAAGCAGAGGAAGAGGCAGGCCCTTCCGCATGGGTAGTAGGGGTCGGGCAGGTGCACCAGGCCGGAGCCTAAGTGGGAAGTTAGAGAAGATGCTTGTGATTACGTCAAAGGACGCTCTAGAGTTAGTTGAGTGGCTCACTCAGCCTTCCGCACCCCCCTTATCCTCTGTATCAGCACCCTCCTCACTCTCTGCTGTGTGCACCCCCAAAGACACCACAACCACTACTATAGCCCCTCCACTCGAGTCAGAGGAATTATTTTCCCACCCATTCCCAGACCTTACCGATGCGCAGCCATTCGTGGCATCGGATGAGGAAGAGGAGGTAGCAACGGCTGCCACCCAGCTGTCTGACGACAGTACCCAGATCAGCCCAAGGAGGGTGGTCCCCACTGTTGCTGTCTACTCCGAGGTCTCTAATGTCAGTGGTGGTGAAGGTGACAATGATGACGTGACGATGGACATCACGTGGGTGCCTACAAGAGAGAAAGAGGAGGGGAGTTTGGAGGGAGACGGTAAGGGGAGGGGAGCGTAATTTATTATAAATTTGTGAGATTAGTTTTTTGGGGGGGTTGGGATTTGTGATTAGGGATTAATACCACACTAAAGGGCGAAGAAGTTCTCCCCTTGTGTTGTTTCTAAGAACAAAAGATTTGATGAGTGGTATTAGGGTGAAATCACAAGGTTGGGGGTTGAGCAAGTCTCGGAGACTGTCTGAGGAGACTAGGGTTCCCTGAGATTCGAGGAGATTGGGAGGGAGGATGATCTAACTCTTTTTGAAGAGGAGTCACACAAGACTAAGGAGGAGGAGCCCAAAATATCGCTAACTGAGTAGTGGGGAGGGAAAGGGCACTGAGCAATGGGAGGAGCTGAACCATTTATAATTGGATAGGCAGATAGCGTGGTTTGAGGTGGGGTTCGATGGCCTAAACCGAGAGCTCGGGTAGGTATCCCTAAGATGCTTTGTTCCAGCGCCACCTAGGATTTATTTATTGTGTTCCGTAGCAAATCTACAATTCTAGCCAGTAGTATGGCTTTCCCATATAATTCTGGGTCTGGGAGCCTAATACCACCTGAATGGCGGGACAGAGACAGGAGAGAGTAGGAAAGTCTTGCTTTTCTCCCATTCCAGATGAGGGCCCTAAATTTCTGTTTAAGAGAGGCATAGTAGGACTTGGATATGGGGATTGGGAGCACTTGTTTAAGATATGTGAGGCGAGGAAGGATAAGAGAAGTGAGGAGGTTTTTTGGCCAAACCAGGAGAGGGTAGGGGCGGAAGTGGTAAGTTTATCAATTGTTTTGAATATTGAAGCCTTTAGGGGGAAGTGTAAGCTTTTTGTAACGTGTCAGCTGCTCACAATAATGTTGCCATCTGCAGCCATTGCTGTCAACGCATACGTCGCGGTAAGCCAAACACTCACCTAGGGACGACCGCCTTAAGAAGGCACCTGATCTCCCTTTACCCAGCCCAGTGGGAGCAACACCATCAGAACCCACAAAGCCATACTGGCGATCCACGTCCTGCCTCTTCTTCTCTCTCCTCCCATTTGTCCTCCTTTACACCTTCATCCGTGCCGTTGTCGCGTTCATCTGGCAAAAGGCAGGCTTTTGTGGCCCAAATGTTCAAACGTAAAAAGTTGATGACACTGGATAAACCTCTTGCCCAGCGGCTGACAGCCGTGGCCATATAAACTGGTGGACTCGAAGGCCTTTAGAAAATTAGTGGCCATTGGCACACCGCAATGGAAGGTCCCCCGAAGGAAATATTTCTTCCAGAAGGGCATCCCAGAGCTATATTGCAATGTTCAGCGGCAAGTGAATGTATCTCTGGCATACAGTGTTGGTGCCAAAATACATCTGACCACAGATACGTGGTCTAGCAAGCATGGGCAAGGAAGGTACATCACTTTTACTGCCCACTGGGTGAACCTTATGACAGCTGTCAAACATGCAACCCTTTGCACCCATGTAGATTTGGTGTTACCGCCACGGATTGCATGCAGGCCTGCGTCTTCTTCTCCTCCTCCTACTCCATCCTCCATATCCTTCTCGGCTGACTCCTCCTTTTCCACTGATACCGCCTTTTCCACTGCACCCCCCTAGCTCCCCAGAACCTATTTGACGTGCCAGGTGAGATGTTGCCATGCTGTGCTGCGACTGTTGTGCCTGGAAGCCAAGAACTACACCGGTCCTGCACTCCTTTCAGCTCTGCGGTCACAGGCCGATCAGTGGCTAACCCTGCTTAATTCGTTAGTTGGTAAAGTGGTGTGCTAAAACGTTGCCAATATGCTGAGCGCACTGAAACAGGCCAAATGGACACATGTGCCGTGCATGGAACACGTCCTTAACTTAGTCGTGCAGCGATTCGTTGCCAAATACCCCGCTTAAGGGTTCCCAGTTTTAAGTTTGCTCCTAGGTTTCTTGAATTGAGCATTGAGGAGGATCAATGAAGTGACATATAACTTATATCTGCCTATCTCTGCGTATCCCCAATGCCTTCAACGTGTCCCTACTGAAACCAGTAGTCCTTAATCGCTTCCCGACGACTCCTACTCCAACTCCCGCATCTGAAGATTCTGACAAGACATTTGAGGTCAAAGACATCCTGGACATCAAGAAGCGTGGCAAGAAGACTTACTATCTGGTGGACTGGAAGGGCTTTGGTCCTGAGGAGAGGCCTTGTGAGCCGGAGGAAAACATTCATGCTCTCGACCTGATAATAAAGTTCCTGTCTCGACGTGTACTACAGTATATATAGCAGTGTACTGATATGTGAGGGCACAGATTGTGTGACAATATATGTCAGGTATCAGGTGTACCAGTGGGTACAGATATGCAGTGTATACAGCAGGGTAGTGCTGAGAGGTTTGAGGTATAATTTATACCTTGTACTTCATATGTCAGTACACTATTGTATATATTATATATCTGTACCCACTGCATTTATTATATCTTGTACCTCCCACATCAGTACACTGCTGTATATACCATATATTTGTACACACTGCATTTATTATGCCTCGTCCCTCACATATCAGTACACTTCTATATATGCTATATATTAGTGCCCATTGCATCTATTACACCTCATACCTAACATATCAATACAGTGCTGTACATCCTATATGTCAGGTACAAGGTTTAACAGGTTCCGTGAGTACAGATATATAGGCTATACAGCAGTGTACTGATATGTGAGGTATGAGGTATAACAGATGCAGTGTGTATAGATATCTAATATATAAAGCTGTGTGTATATGGGTGTATGTCCGCTAAAGCAATCCGCACCGTCGCATTTACAATCATTTGGCACACAGGTACATCAGGTTTCCGGGAAGGTTTGAGACCGAGTCTCAGTCTCTAGAACGTACTGTTCCTGAGATATTCCCCCAAAAATGCAAATATGGCACATCACATGACCTACATTAGCCAATAGAAGCCTGCAGGTCTTTCTCTTCATATCCCAACTGCCATACACATGGTCACATGTCCCTTATTAGCCAATAGAAGTTGCAGGTCCTTAGTCTCCACATACACACAGTTTTACACCAGGTTAGCTTTAAAGGGGCAGGGCGCTGTGGATGACACGGTTAAGGGAGCGGAGTACTGTCGAGGTCAAAGTTCACGGGGCAGGTAGGGTGGCCATTCAGTCCATTCTCAAAAGACAGACTTTAAAACCCTGCCCCAGATCTGGTAAGCCACACCTCCGACTCGGTTAGGCCATGCCCCCTCCTCTCCGCAGACGATGGGGATTGAAAAAATTAAAGTAAAATCAACTTTTGTCAGCTGCAGGGGTCGGGAGGGAGGCTGACTTTCTCCCTGCAGCTCATGCTCAGACAGCACTGTGCTGCTGTCTGAGAGTGAGCTGTTCAAAAGGACATCCCTGTGTCCATCCAGGCCCTGCACCAGATGGAGGACAGGGAAAGCCGGACTGTCCGGCCTAAAACTGGTCCTCTGGCTACCCTAGGGGAAGGCTGCTGTGGTAGTCACAGTTAAGGGGATGGTCCGCTATGGAGGTCAGTGTTAAGGGGCAGATTGCTGTAGAGGCCACTGTTAAGGGCGTGGGGTGTTGTGGAAATCACTGTTAAGGATATGGGGTACTGTGGAGGTCACTAATAAAGAGGAGGCCGCTGTGGAGGTCACTGTTAAGGGGGCGGGCACTGTGGAGGTCTCTGTTAAGGGGGCAGGGAACGGTGGAGCCCACAGTTAAAGGGACGGTCCGCTATGGAGGTCAGTGTTAAGTGGTGGGGTGCTGTAGAGGTCACTTTTAAGGGGGTGGGGTGTTGTGGAAGTGACATTTTAAGGGAACGGAGCTCTGTGGAGGTCACTGTTAAAGGGGAGGGTTATTTTGGAAATCATTGTTAACAAGACGGGGTACTGTGGAGGTCACTAATAAAGGGGCGGCCACTGTGGAGGTCACTGTTAAAGGGGAGAGCGCTGTGGATGTTACTGTTAAGGGGGAAGGACACCGTGGAGGTCACTGATAAGGGAGGAGGGGACTGTGGAGGCCACTATTAAAGGGGCAGCGGGGTACTGTGAGGTCACTGCTAAGGCAGCGGGTTACTGTGAGATCACTGTTAAGGGAGTGGGGTACAGTGGAGGTCAATGTTAAGGGAGCGGGGAACAGTGGAGGTCACTGTTAAGGGAGCGGGGTAGTGCAGCAGTCACTGTTAAAGGGGCAGTCGCTGTGGAGGTCTCTGTTAAGGGGGCCAGGAATGGTGAAGGTCAGTTAAGGGGACTGTAACCTATGGTTAGTGTTAAGGGGTGGGTGCTGTAGAGGTCACTGTTAAGGGGGCAAGCCCCTGTGGAGGTCACAGTCAAGGAGGTGCGGTGCTGTGGAACTCACTGTTAAACGGGGCAGGCTGCTGTGAAGGTCAAAGTTAAGGGGGTGGGCTGCTGTGGAGGTCCCATTTTAAGAAGATCGGGCGATGCGAGGGAGTCAGTGTTAAGGAGTGGGGGCTGTAGAGGTCACTGTTAAGGGGGTGGGGTACTGTAGATGTCACTGTTATAGTGGATACTGTTGATATCTTTTAACAACACATACAAACATTAAATAGATGAAATATACCCGTGCGAAGCTGGGTCCTTCTGCTAGTAAATAAATAAAAGTCTCACAGCACTTTAAGACTGTTGTATTGCTATTAATCTGACCTCTAGTGGTTCTTTATTAGCATTACAGGTTCATATTCACTAAGTCTGGTCTAATTAGTATGCACATGAAAATATGGCACTGAAATTAGACACAAGCCTCCATGAAAGGGCGACTCTTTAGGTAAAATGTGGATCAATTCACCATATTTTTGTCATACAAACACATATATATCCTCCATTAAAGATGTTAGAGGCAATGCTGTTCACCATCTCACCCAAATTGCAGATTTATTCCAAATTGCAGATGTATTCCTTTGTAATATGAAAGGCTTATTTGCAGACATGTCACAGCAAGACTTGTATACCCAACAGCATTGCCCTCTATATTGACAGAACACTGTACAACCATAGACTCGTCTTTTACTGAGACTGAGTTGAAGGAAGTTATTTCTTCGCTTAAGGGAGGGAAGAGCCCTGGCTCTTAACTGCCATCTTCTTTAAGCGCTTAAGTATTTAACAGCATATGACCTTTCTGCCCCTTCCCAAAACAGAGGCACACATTTTGGTTTTAACTACAGTAAACCAAACAAGAATAATATTGTCATCACTAAATGCAGACCTATTTCTCCCATAAATAGCGACATCAAGATATACTCTATGCTCTTGGCGATTTGCCTCAGCATGTTACTTTGAGATATAATTAATAAGGATATTGTAGGCTTTATAGCTAAGTGAGGGATAATACCATTTGCACTATTACCTTACTATCTCATGTCAAGGATACGCATACCCCTATGTGTCTATTATCAGTGAAAAAGCGTTTGACAGGGTTCAATCGCGATTTATGTTAGCAACTTAGAGACAGATTGGATTAGGTACAAGGTTCTTGGATATGGTAACAGTGCTTTACACGCAACCCATAGCCCATGTCAGCAAATGTAATTTTAGCTTCTCCTTTCACGATTCATAACGGCATACACCAAGGATGTCCTTTGTCCCCATTGTTTTATGTTTTAACAATGGAAAACTTGGCAGTGTCGCTTCGTAACAATCCTAATATTAAAGAAGTAGATGTAGGCATTCAGACATGTAAACTTGCATTATATGCTGACCTTCTTTTTTATGTTCTACCCACATATCGATTCCATCTATCCTTCAGGAATTTGATCGGTTTGGCCACCTTAGTAGTGTAAGAATATGTCCAGGCAAGAATCGCGTTGGATCTATGAATTTGATAGTCTCATCCCCAAGGGACGCAGAGATGGAACTGTTTGGATTCCTCTAACCAGGGGAATGTCTGGTGGGGAGGCGAAATCGAAGTCTGGCTGTTTATCAGCACTTCGATCCCCCCTCCCTATCAGACTGCCCCTCCCTATCCAACTTCTCCACCTCTTCCAGCGGTAGAGCAGCATTCTATCGGATGATGACAATGTATTCAGCAATATATCCCTCATATTTACCAGTGGATGGTATTTCATATGAAGTATATGTATGGAATCAACCATATGAGAGTCTCCACTGGTGCTCACTGTATAGGCCTTGATCTTTGATTGAGGTGATTTTTATGCAAAAACGTATCAAAAACGCATGTGGGTTTTTTGCGTTTCTTTGCGATTTTTAATCCCATCCATGCGTTCTCTATGTCATTACAACTACTTAATATCTTCAGTAACGTATCCCTTACATTCACCAGTGGATCGTTTTTAAATGAAATATATATATAGAATCATATGTTCTTGATGTATATGAGTTTGTACTAGTGCCTACTGTGTGGACCTTGATCCTCTATATTTTACATTTCGATTGAGGTGATTTTTATGCTAAAACACACCAAAAACGCATGTGATTCTTCCATTTCATTCCAACTACTCCGTGCCAGAACTTGGGATAGACCACTTTCCCATCATCCAAGAAGGATGAAGAAGGGGAGGTACCCCGAAACGAGTTTGCTCGGTTCAGACGGAGTAGCAAGCAAGAACTCGTACGGAGTTTGCCGCAAGCGGCTTCTTTTTTAGGGTACAGTATAGCCCTTTATTATACCTAGGAGTACAGACTAACTCCTCATCATACCATCTATCTGGAGAAGCGGAACCTACCAACCAACGCTATCTTTGCAGTATACGACCGCCCGATCACGTGCACGGGCTCTGAGTCACCGCCAAGTCACGAGAATACCGCGAGACTACACGGACGCTGGTAGTTAGTCTCGGCAGTGAAACAGATGAGATATCAAACAACCAACCTACCTCTCGGCGGTAAGACCTTATTAGACAGCGTGAACCAGGACCGGCCTACTATCCGGTGGTAGCGTATACGGTTCTTCTTTAACACTGTTCAAGTTGAGATATGGACATATTCTCATGAGCGTTCATCTCACATGTGATTTATTAACAAGAGATACATTGTCCCCACGTGCAGTTTTCAATCCTCATATGGAACATTAGTACACAGTACCTTCAGTACGGGGCAGTACACCGTACAATCAAGTCCTATAGTGTTGTCCAACTAAGGCTCTATCAGACCATCATAGGAGCCAGAGACTTGATTCATCAGTTCTGTCCACTCACAGATGTACTAATATATCTACGATCTGCCTATCACCCCCTATGCGATTTTTATGCTATTATATGTTTTTTATGTTATAAGTGTATATTGAGTCCTATTGGTGTTTATAAATCTTGCACTTGATATGCACTTGCTGTCCTGGGCTCCTTGGTATTTGAGTGCCCCTCTTCTACTTTAAATCCTAATATTAAAGAAGTAGATGTAGGCATTCAGACACGTAAACTTGCATTATATGCTGACTTTCTTTATGTTTTACCCACAAATCGATTCCATCTATCCTTCAAGAATTTGATCGGTTTGGCCTCCTCAGTAGTTTCAAGGTGAACCTTGCTAAGGCTACTTTCACATCAGCGTTGTGCTGTCCAGTTTTGAGATTCAGCACAGGCTCTCAAAACTGTAGCACAACGCTTCAGTTTTGTTCCTATTCATTGTCAAAAAAAAATGAATAAACCAGAATGGATTGCACCAGAACACATTTCGTTCCAGTTTGTTGCGTTCCCATGCCAGAACTATGAAGAACCTATGTAAGTCAATGGTGCCGGATTTTTGGGATAAGACAACCAGATCCGTTCATAACTGATACAGCCGGTTGTATTATTATAATGGAACTGTTTTTCTGTGGTTTTAAGAACCCATGCGGGATATCAAAACCGGACAGCCAAAACGTAGATTTGAAAGTAGCATTAGATGGAACTTGAACATGTCTCTTTCCCCTACCGAGGGCTTGTCCATTAAAAATAATTTCACTTTTCATTAGCAAGCCCAATTTCTCTCAATTCTCTCAAATACTTGCCAATGCAGAGGAGGGCCCTTGAAGATTTAAACAATTATCGCTTGAAACTCGAAAAATTCGTTATGTTTTTCAGACAATCCCTATCTGTATTCCTCAAGTAATTTTTGACTATTCGAAAGGCCTTGCTATCTCTCCTTCCTGGTTTCTTGGCCCAAGTAAAAATAGGGCTTGTTAAGACATTTCCTGACAGCTGCTAGAATGGTGATTCCTAGATATTGGAATGATAGGGCGACCCCGTCTCTATGTGACTGGGCCAGTGAACTCCGTTATATTATGAGAATGGAGGAACAGATTTTGAGTCAGCAGGAGAAGACGGAGATTTTTTTTAAATGGTGGCATCCTTTGATCACGTTCATTAACTCCCCTGCATTTCTAGCTATGATATGAGTCTGGAATAGGTTCTTATGGGCTCATCTTGAAATACCCAATCATTCTTCTGAACACACACTCCCTTCCCCCCTCCTTTTTTTTATTCTTGTTTTTTCTTCTCTACTTCTTCTTCTTTTGTTGTATGCATGTGGTGACAGTGTCTCAGCCTTCTGGCTGATCCCCAGGACATGGTTGCCACGCATGCCGTTGCCCGTGGCAGCAGGTGAAGTGTGTGTTTATGTGTGTACAGTCATGTGAAAAAATTAGGACACCCTTTGAAAGCATGTGGTTTTTTGTAACATTTTTAATAAAAGGTTATTTCATCTCCGTTTCAACAATACAAAGAGATTAAAGTAATCCAACTAAACAAAGAAAACTGAAGAAAAGTCTTTTCAAGATCTTCTGTAAATGTCATTCTACAAAAATGCCTATTCTAACTGAGGAAAAAGATAGGACACCCTTGCCCCTAATAGCGAGTGTTACCTCCTTTGGCTGAAATAACTGCAGTGAGACGGTTCTTGTAGCCATCTACCAGTCTTCGACATCGGTCTGAGGAAATTTTACCCCACTCCTCAATGCAGAACTTTTTCAGCTGTGAGATGTTTGAGGGGTTTCTTGCACGTACAGCCCTTTTCAAGTCACCCCACAGCATCTCAATGGGATTCAAATCTGGACTTTGACTTGGCCATTCCAGGACTCTCCATTTCTTCTTTTTCAGCCAATCTTTGGTTGATTTACTAGTATGTTTTGGGTCATTGTCATGTTGCATGGTCCAGTTCCGCTTCAGCTTTAATTTTCTAACTGATGGTCTCACATGTTCTTCAAGCACCTTCTGATACACAGTAGAATTCATCGTGGATTCTATGATGGTGAGCTGACCAGGTCCTGCTGCAGCAAAGCAGCCCCAAACCATGACACTTCCACCTCCATGCTTCACAGTTGGTATGAGGTTCTTTTCTTGGAATGCTGTGTTTGGTTTACGCCAAACATGTCCTCTGCTGTTGTGTCCAAATAATTCAATTTTGGACTCATCTGTCCAAAGAACATTATTCCAGAAGTCCTGGTCTTTGTCAACTTTATCTCTGGCAAATGTCAGTCTGGCCTCGATGTTTCTCTTGGAAAGCAAAGGTTTCCTCCTTGCACACCTCCCATGCAAGTTAAACTTGTACAGTCTCTTTCTGATTGTAGAGGCATGTACTTCTACATCAACAGTAGCCAGAGCCTGCTGTAGTTCTCGAGATGACACTTTAGGGTTTTTGGAGACCTCTTTTAGCATCTTGCGGTCTGCTCTTGGGGTGAACTTGCTGGGGCGACCAGTCCTGGGCATGTTGGCAGTTGTTTTGAAAGCCCTCCACTTGTAGACTATCTTCCGGACAGTGGAATGGCTGATTTCAAAATCTTTTGAGATCTTTTTAAATCCCTTCCCAGACTCATAGGCTGCTACAATCTTTTTTCTGAAGTCCTCTGACAGCTCTTTTGCTCTCACCATGGTGCTCACTCTCACTTCAACAGTCAGGAGCACACCAAACTAAATGTCTGAGGTTTAAATAGGGCAAGCCTCATTCAACATGCAGAGTAACGATCTACTAATTATGTGCACCTGGTGTGATATACCTGTGTGAGATCTGAGCCAATTTAAGAGGGAATACATGTGAGGGTGTCCTATCTTTTTCCTCAGTTAGAATAGGCATTTTTGTAGAATGACATTTACAGAAGATCTTGAAAAGACTTTTCTTCAGTTTTCTTTGTTTAGTTGGATTACTTTAATCTCTCTGTATTGTTGAAACGGAGATGAAATAACCTTTTATTAAAAATGTTACAAAAAACCACATGCTTTCAAAGGGTGTCCTAATTTTTTCACATGACTGTACTTCCCCTTTATGTGGCAGTCTTCCCTTGCCTTGTGTTGGAAGGGTTAACTTCCTTCCTAGTGTCTGTGTGTGGGTGTGGCTACATGGGCTATAAAGCCTCAGTTTAAATCAGTGGTCTGAGGGGTACTCCAGCCTTGTAGTAAGCTGGAAGCACCCTCCTGGTCTCTAATACTATCTGCCAGTGAGGGCCACCCTTGTGGTCATAAGTTATGTCACGCATGATGTTATGAAGGTGTGTTTTTGGTTTGCTTGTTTATTGCAGCTTATGGTCCTGGGTTCCTGTGTGTTGTGTGGTGTGTGCTGTGTCTGTGTGTGTTCTTTGGTCAGCAGCGCGTCTGCATGGGTTCCAGGCTTTGTGTCTGTGGCAGGTAGGGGCTATACTTGTTGCATTTACCTGCCATTGCCATAAGTTGTTTGTTTCCCCTTTATTGTAGCCTGGCCTGTGAGACTCCTGTTCCTCCGGGCCTAGGAGGAACAGGTCGTCTTACTCTGATCCTAGTTGAGGGCCACCCTGAGGGCTAGTAGGGACTTCAAGGTTACGGAGTATGAGCCCTCCCACCATCAGGGTCGGCTCATACAGCTAGGAGTTAGGGATATGATAGGAGGTGACCTGCTCCCTGATCTCTGTCCTGGCCTTGCAGCGACTCCATCTTCTGGCATCACACGGCTGAGGGTTTTCCCCATCCTCAGCCGTGACAATTACCATATGGAGGCATAGGCTTTGGATAGCAGACATTTTAATGACTTAATAGCCTATGTCTAATATTTATAATTCTTTTACCATTTTGTACTTGATTTACTGTTTAAATGTTTCTACGTCATACTTAAACCAATACAAGCAGAGTAAACATAAAATGATAACTGTTTTGTAAAAAATCAGATGCAGATGTTGGTATCCTTTGTGTCTATTGGGGATATCCTTTATTGAACCTCACATAATTCTACTGTTTTGCAAGGGTTACACCATCCGTTAGTTCTGTGTGCAGCTACTAGTTTGTTTCTAATGTGTTATTCAAATTCTGCTATATCTGTTATGCTGTTTGTCTCATTCTCTGCCTGGCAATGGGCGTTTCTAACTTGCTAGTCCCTGCAAAGGTGTTTTGTTCCATTTGTCTGCCAGTGTACAGATGTCTGCCCAATTCTTAATTCTGACCCTCCTCTGCCTGACCTGTGCCTGATTACCATATAACACCTTGCTGCCTGCCCTGACCTAGAACTTTTTCCACAGATTCATACAAACTCTGCCTGTTTGATCTCGGCCTGTTATTGACTATGAGTATTACCTGATCCCTCGGTTCTCCACTCCAGTGCATCTGACCCCCATAGGTCAGCTGTCAACCACACTGTGACTACTCCAGGAAGAAGCAGCCTGGTGCATTCCCTGCAGCAAAATTTAGATCTCTGTATAGGGGTTAAAGTTTGAATACCACGGGTCTGCCAGGATAATGTCTTTAGGTTTAGCTCCAAAACCCTAATTTGCACAAAGAATGAATTTTTTTTTTTTGGAATGCCGCAACAATTTTTTGAAGACATGTACTATTAAGACAAGCAGGATCAACTCTTTACCTTTATAGCTATTTTCTATGTGATATTAGTGTTTAGCTTGAATATTCGAATAGCAAATTTTAATCTCGAATATCGGCACTTCGAGAATTTGCGAATATTTAGAATACAGTGCTATATATTCGTAATGACGAATATTCTTAATTTTTTTCCATCTGAACACATGATTCCTCCCTGCTTCTTGCTTGTGGACCAATGAGTCATTGGCCCAAAAGCAACTTAAGCAGGGAGGAATCATGATGAAAAAAAATTACGAATATTCGTCATTACAAACATATAGCACTATATTGAATATAGTGGTATATATTAGTGTTTTAGAATATTCATCATTTTTTTCCATCTGAAGTCATGATTCCTCCCTGCTTAAGTTGCTTTTGGGCCAATGACGATAACGAATATATATGAATTTGTGAATATTATACAAAATATTTGCAAGATATCACAAATTCGAATATGACCCCTGCCGCTCATCTCTATGTGATATGCTACAAGTTAGCTACACTTAGCCCTTCTATCAGCTCCCAACTCTTTTTATACATACTGTATATTCTATTTGCTTAGTTGCTTTTTCTCCCCACAGCATCTCCAAGCTGCAGTCTAAGTAGATGCTGCAAAAAATGATTACCACATGTGCTGACATGACATTTATTGAGTGCTATAATAGCCCTGGATAATAGGATAATAAGATACAGCGTAACATATTCTAACCGTTCAGCACAAATACATATTGGAGAAGGGATGCTGCCGACTGATTGAGAACGACAAGGTGGTAGGAGACGGCAGTCATTATTAAGATGCTTTTTTTCTGTTATACCATTTATTTTCTACATCTGCATTTAAACGGGGTCGGAATATGAAACAGTACATACAAGATAAAATATGAAGGCGGAATAGAGAAACAAAGGATATAATTTAAATGTATGTACAACTTCCCCCTGAGTCTATCCCTCCGGCATTCACTGGGTTTGTAGGCACAGGAGTAGCAGTAGAGGAGCTTTCACATCCTGCACATCCCTTGCTCTTCTGTGTGCAGAAGCCTATGTGTCTGTCTTTAGTCCCACTTGCAAGATCACCTGGCTCAAGCTTTAAAAATCTAGATCCAGATTTAAAATACTTACCTAGGACACCATTGCTTTGTAGTATAGAACTCTTTTGGAACATGATACTATCAGAGAAACTAGCATTATCAGTTCCTCCATTCAGATCAGAATATTTGGGGCAAGACAATTTTTTCATTCTGTGCAAGACTATATTGTTCTCTTGTAGAATATTGGAAAATGATAGAGAGCTATGTAATGTAAAAAGGACTATCATAGTCCCTGATACTAAAGTTGACAAAAGATGGTACAAAGTTGATAAGGTTGACAAAGGAGACAGAACCATCAATTTCCAAAAATTCCTTCCAGACTCCAAATAAGGCAATCACAATAAATCAATGGATCAATGTCCCATCTACAGAAACCCATTATTTCCAAGAAACGCATCCAGGACCTTTTTCATTGAGTAAAACAAATCAACCATCAGAATCTCTGCTGGGAGATCTCTGTACCAGGAGCCAGTAGGCAAATTACAGCTGGCTCCTGGTACTATATGGTACAGGTAGGTTTAGCGTTAGGTCTCGTGCCACTTGAGAAACCTTGGCGTGGTGTGTAGGCTCAGGTGTGTCCTTAATATAAGGATATACTGGCTAATGTCTAATTTTTAACATCAGTGTGAGGGTTAGTCAGATATTACTGTTGGCATCCACTACAGTAGTGCACCTAATCTTATAACTATTTTTTCTAAGAGTGGTTCCAACCTACTTAAATCTATTGAATCAGTTATAAAATGTATCTGATACAGGGCAGGAAGATTTCAGATCCGTGAAGTTCAGTATGATGGCTGTGTGGTGGACAATCATTTATTTACAAACCGGATTTCCAAAAAGTTGGGACACTAAACAAATTGTGAATATAAAACTGAATGCAATGATGTGGAGATGGCAAATGTCAATATTTTATTTGTAATAGAACGTAGATGACAGATCAAATGTTTAATCCGAGTAAATGTATCATTTTAAAGGAAAAATACGTTGATTCAAATTTTCATGGTGTCAACAAATCCCCAAAAAGTTGGAACAAGTAGCAATAAGAGGCTGGAAAAAGTAAATTTGAGCATAACGAAGAGCTGGAATACCAATTAACACTAATTAGGTCAATTGGCAAGATGATTGGGTATAAAAAGAGCTTATCAGAGTGGCAGTGTCTCTCAGAAGCCAAGATGGGTAGAGGATCACCAATTCCCACAATGTTGCGCAGAAAGATAGTGGAGCAATATCAGAAAAGTCTTACCCAGCGAAAAATTGCAAAGACTTTGCATCTATCATCATCAACTGTGCATAACATCATCCGAAGATTCAGAGAATCTGGAACAATCTCTGTGCGTAAGGGTCAAGGCCGTAAAACCATACTGGATGCCCGTGATCTCCGGGCCCTTAAACGACACTGCACCACAAACAGGAATGCTACTGTAAAGGAAATCACAGAATGGGCTCAGGAATACTTCCAGAAACCATTGTCAGTGAACACAATCCACCGTGCCATCCGCCGTTGCCAGCTGAAACTCTACAGTGCAAAGAAGAAGCCATTTCTAAGCAAGGTCCACAAGCTCAAGTGTTTTCACTGGGCCAGGGATCATTTAAAATGGAGTGTGGCAAAATGGAAGACTGTTCTGTGGTCAGACGAGTCACGATTCAAAGTTCTTTTTGGAAATCTGGGACGCCATGTCATCCGGACCAAAGAGGACAAGGACAACCCAAGTTCTTATCAATGCTCAGTTCAGAAGCCTGCATCTCTGATGGTATGGGGTTGAATGAGTGCGTGTGGCATGGGCAGCTTGCATGTCTGGAAAGGCACCATCAATGCAGAAAAATATATTCAGGTTCTAGAACAACATATGCTCCCATCCAGACGTCATCTCTTTCAGGGAAGACCCTGCATTTTTCAACAAGATAATGCCAGAACACATTCTGCATCAATCACAACATCATGGCTGCATAGGAGAAGGATCCAGGTACTGAAATGGCCAGTCTGCAGTCCAGATCTTTCACCTATAGAGAACATTTGGCGCATCATAAAGAGGAAGGTGCAACAAAGAAGGCCCAAGACGATTGAACAGTTAGAGGCCTGTATTAGACAAGAATTGGAGAGAATTCCTATTTCTAAACTTGAGAAACTGGTCTCCTCGGTCCCCAGACATCTGTTGAGTGTTGTAAGAAGAAGGGGAGATGCTACACAGTGGTGAAAATGGCCTTGTCCCAACTTTTCTGGGATTTGTTGACACCATGAAATTCTGATTCAACATATTTTTCCCCTTAAAATGGTACATTTTCTCAGTTTAAAAACTTTTGTTCTGTGATTTGTGTTCTATTCTGAATAAAATATTAGAAGTTGGTACCTCTACATCATTGCATTCAGTTTTTATTCACGATTTGTATAGTGTCCCAATTTTTTTGGAATCCGGTTTGTAATTGAACTGATGGGAGGCACTCATCAGACCCTGGCATGTACAAGTAAGTGGTTGATAGGAAGAGCAAGAGCTAAGGAAGAGGTTTGTATTTTATCAATGGAAAGTGGTTATAAATCAAAACATTGCAGTATCATGCATATACACTCACCTAAAGAATTATTAGGAACACCTGTTCTATTTCTCATTAATGTGATTATCTAGTCAACCAATGACATGGCAGTTGCTTCAATGCATGTAGGGTTGTGGTTCTGGTCAAGACAATCTCCTGAACTCCAAACTGAATGTCAGAATGGGAAAGAAAGGTGATTTAAGCAGTTTTGAGCGTGGCATGGTTGTTGGTGCCAGACGGGCCGGTCTGAGTATTTCACAATCTGCTCAGTTACTGGGATTTTCACGCACAACCATTTCTAGGGTTTACAAAGAATGGTGTGAAAAGGGAAAAACATCCAGTATGCGGCAGTCCTGTGGGCGAAAATGCCTTGTTAATGCTAGAGGTCAGAGGAGAATGGGTCGACTGATTCAAGCTGATAGAAGAGCAACGTTGACTGAAATAACCACTCGTTATTACCGAGGTATGCAGCAAAGCATTTGTGAAGCCACAACACGCACAACCTTGAGGCGGATGGGCTACAACAGCAGAAGACCCCACCGGGTACCACTCATCTCCACTACAAATAGGAAAAAGAGGCTACAATTTGCATGAGCTCACCAAACTTGGACTGTTGAAGACTGGAAAAATGGTTTCTTGAACATGACAATGAGTTCACTGTAATAAAATGGCCCCCACAGTCACCAGATCTCAACCCAATAGAGCATCTTTGGGATGTGGTGGAACAGGAGCTTCCTGCCCTGGATGTCCATCCCTCAAATCTCCATTAATTGCAAGATGCTATCCTATCAATATAGGCCAACATTTCTAAAAAATGCTATCAGCACCTTGTTGAATCAATGCCACGTAGAATTAAAGGTAGTTCTGAAGGCAAAAGGGGGTCCAACACCGTATTAGCATGGTGTTCCTAATTATTCTTTAGGTGAGTGTATATCTTGTTTAATTGTAAAAGAAACAAAATGTCCACAAAACGATTTACTTAGGTTTAAGGCATCTTTCACACGGGCAAGTTTTCCACGTGGGTGCAATGCGTGAGGTGAACGCATTGCACCCGCACTGAATCCGGACCTATTCATTTCTATGGGGCTCTGCACATGAGTGATGATTTTCATGCATCACTTGTGTGTTGCGTGAAAATGGTAGCATGCTTTATATTGTGCGTTTTTCATGCAATGCAGGCCCTATAGAAGTGAATGGGGCTGCGTGAAAGCAAGTGCGGATGCGGTGCGATTTTCATGCATGGTTGCTAGGTGACGATCGGGATGGGGACCCGATCTTTATTATTTTTCGCTTATAACACGGTTATAAGGGAAAATAGCATTCTTAATACAGAATGCTTCGTTAAATAGCGATGGAGGGGTTAAAAAAATAAATAAAATTAAACTCACCTCATCCACTTGTTCGCGCAGCCCTGCTTCTATTCTTTCTTCTTCTTTGATGACCTGGGATGAAAAGGACCTTTGGTGACGTCACTGTGCTCATCACATGATCCATCACATGGTCCTTCACCACCCCTCAATGGACTTTTTACTAAGCATTCTGTATTAAGAATGCTATTATTTTCCCTTATAACCATGTTATAAGGAAAAATAATGAAATCTACAGAACACCTAACCCAAACCCGAACTTCTGTGAAGAAGACCGGGTTCGGGTCTGGGTACCAAACATGATGATTTTTCTCACGCGCGTGCAAAACGCATTAAAACGCTTTGCACTCGCGCTGAAAAATCACAGATTTTCCCGCGATACACCCGCTTCCTATCCGTCCCTCACACGCAAGGCCCACGTGAAAGAGGCCTAACAGGTTTGAGAAACACCACAAAATATGCAAAAAAATAAATAAAAAAATAGGCCAACAAGGCCTTTCTCAGCGGTAATCTATAACAGTATATAATAGAATTAAAAAATATCACATCCTGAGCATAATTCTAGTATGCCAATAGCTAACACAAATCACCAAGAATAAAGAAACTGAAATTGACATCTAAAATAAGACATGAAAATAAGGACATCAAATGAAGCACAGGAGTTTGTGCAGCTGAGTGAGATACCAAAATTAGATCCTATAGACAAGGTATATATAGTGCATAGAGCAGAGATACAATTGTGATCTATGGAAGGCATCTGTAATAGCTGAGCATAGACAATAATGTAATATATTACTTGTGGTGAGAGCATATAAGGAGAGCACAGTGTACTTGGGAGGATAGTATGCCTGGAACACCCGACGTCTAGGAGTTTATGACACGTTTGCGTGTGGTTATAGTGACATCCATCTGTTTCATTTATGGTTAAAGAAATCCTTTTTTTGGGCAATAAAGTACCTTTTTGCACTGTACTGCATTTCTGACAGTCCAATAAAACCGCCAAATTCTGCAGTTACATTTTTTGTTGCTAGAACGTACATTTGCGGCCTACGCTGCATTCCTGTCAGTCAAATAAAAACAGTAAATACCGCAGTTACATTTTTGGGCTTCAAATTCCCATTTTCGGGTGTAAAGTACCTCTGAGGCCTGCACATGTGACAGGCAGGCACATAAATTCAGCAAATCCATCTGTTCCATTGTAGGGGTGACATATCCACCATTTTTTTAAATGTAAAAAACCCCTGTTCTTCATTTGTGAGAGTGAAATATAATCTCAGTTAAATCCATCCGTTTCATTTACGGTTAACAAAAAAACTTTTTGGGGGCCAATAAAGTACCTTTTTGCCCTGTGCTTCATTTGTGACAGTCCAATTAAGCCGCCAAATACTGCAGTTACATTTTTTATTGAAACATTGTTTGTTGCTAGAAAGTACATTTGCGGCCTATGCTGGGTTCCTGTCAGTCAAATAAAACCATTAAATACTGCTGTTACATTTTTGGGCTTCGAATTCTAATTTTTGGGTGTAAAGTACCTCTGAGGCCTGCACATGTGACAGGCAGTCACATTAATTCAGCAAATCCATCTGTTCCATTGTAGGGGTGACATCTACCATTTTTTATGTAAAAAAACTGTTTTATTTAGAGTTAAAAAAAAACTTTTTGGGGGCAATAAAAAATTACCCTTTTGCCCTGTGCTGAATTTCTGACAGCCCAATAAAGCCGCCAAATATTATATTGTTTGTTGAAAATGTTTAATTTTTGTTGCTAGAAAGTACATTTGCGGCCCACGCTGGGTTCCTGTCAGTTAAATAAAACCATTAAATACCGTTGTTACATTTTTTGGCTTAAAATTCCCATTTTTGGGTATAAAGTACAGGCAGTCACATAAATTCAGCAAATCCATCTGTTCCATTGTAGGGGTGACATATCCATAATTCTTTATGTAAAAAAAAAAAAAAAAAACCTGTGCTTAATTTGTGAGAGTGAAATATAATCTCTGGTAAATCCATCTGTTTCATTTAGGGTTAAAAAAAACTTTTTGGGGGCAATAAAGTACCTTTTTTGCCCTGTGCTGCATTTCTGGTAGTTAAAGAAATACAGTTAAATCCATCTGTTTCATTGTGTGTGAGAAAAAAACTTTTTTGGGCAATAAAGTACCTTTGCTGCCTGCACTGCATAGCAGACCGGGCAATAAGTTTAAAAAACTTGTCTGTTCCAATGTTGGGTGACATTAACCCATTTTTCCCGTCAAACAAAAACCTGCTCTGCCTAGGTGAGAGGGACCTAAATTTCTAAAATTCGTCTGTTTCATTGTTGGGTGTCATTAACCCATTTTGGCCATCAAAAAAACCCTGCTCTGCATTGTTCACAAGGAACTTAATTTAGTAAAAACGTCTGTTACTTTGGTGGGTGATCGCAAAAAATGAGGAGCGCGTCAAACAAGGGACGTGGCCCTGGTCGTGGTGCTGCTGGTGTTGGTGGAGCTCCTGTTGTAGGGAGAGGACGTGATCTGTGCCAGCTACAGGTCTAAGTTAAACACCTTCCTCAGGTCCGATTAGGCGACAGAACCTTCAGCGTTATTTGGTAGGGCCGAATGTGGCTCTACGAATTTTGAGTCCAGAACAAGTACAGGCGATAGTAGATTGGGTGGCTGACAGTGCCTCCAGTTCCTTTACATTGTCTTCCACCCAGTCCCATGCTTAAACATCAAAGTTGGCACCTGCAGCCCATGGCCATCAGTCTTTCACATCACAACCTTGCAAATCAGCCAAGCAGTCTGGGCCCCAAGTCATGCAGCAGTCTCTTCTGATTTTTGATGACTCTACTGGCAGGGTTTCCCAGGGCCAACCATATAGCCCTGCCCCATAAGTGGAAGAGATTGAGTGCACCGATGCCCAACCACTTATGCTTCAGGATGAGTACATGGGAGGACCACCAACTGCTGCGGCTTTCTGCAGACTGACAAGGAGGGCAGGGGTAAAGAGTGGGTGGAAGATGATGTGGAGGATGATGAGGTACTAGACCCCACATGGAATCAAGGTCATGCGAGTGACGTGTGCAGTTTGGAAGTGGTCGTACAGAGGCACCAGCACAGCAAAAGGAGCAGGGTTCAAAATTGTCTGTTACATTCTTGGGTGACATTTAAAAATTTTTGCTGTATAAAAAACCGCTGCTCTGCATAGGTGACAGGGACCTAAATTTCTAAAATTCGTCTGTTACATTTAGGGTTGACATTAACCCATTTTTGCCGGTGAAAAACCCCTGCTCTGCATTGCTGACGGGAAACTAAATTTAGTAAAAACATCTGTTACTGATCGAAAGATGCGCGACTACAAGCGCACGCTGTTAGATGCTCTGCTGATGGCATTCCCACCTGACAGCGGGGGCTCAGTGGAAGCACAAGGCAAAGGCTGAGGTGGAGGAAGAGGTTGCCAATGCAGCTGGGGCACCGCCAGCACCTCAGAAGGCAGGGTTAGCATGGCCGAAATGTGGAAAAGTTTTGTCAGCACACCACAACAACCAACACCACCAGCTGATATGGAACGTCTTAGCAGGAGGCAGCATTTCAGCAACATGGTGGAGCAGTAGACTGATGGGTCTGCCCCCTTCAACTTCTGGTTCTCCAAATTAAGCACATGGCCTAAGCTTGCCTTTTTTTTTTGCCTTGGAGGTGCTGGCCTGCCCTGCAGTCAGTGTATTGTCTGAACATTTGTTTAGCATGGCAAGAGGGGGCTATCACAGACAAGCGCAGCCGACTATCCACAGCCAATGTGGACAAGCTCACGTTCATTAAAATGAACCAGGCAGGAATCCCACAGGACTTGTCCGTACCTTGTGCAGAGTAGACATGTATACTGGCTTTACCCAGCCATTTTTGTACTCCAGCGCACTCTCTTTGTTTTATTTTTTATATTTCCCAATGTTTTGGGGTCTACCCAAATTTAAACAAAAAAAAAAATATTAAAAACAAATCCAAAAACCAGTGTTGGCTACCTCCTCCTCAACCACCACATCCACGGTCTCCTCAACCTCCTACTCCATATGGACCTCCTCCTCCTAGATCAAGATTATTATTTTTTATTTTTACGTATTTTATGTTATTTTAAGTAATTTCCCTATCCACATTTGCAGAGCACTTGCCATGCTCTTAACCACATTTTACTGCCTTTTGCAGCCCTCTAGCCCTTTCCATGACTTTTTTAGAGCCATTTT
Organism: Bufo gargarizans; assembly: GCF_014858855.1. Classification (NCBI taxonomy): domain Eukaryota; kingdom Metazoa; phylum Chordata; class Amphibia; order Anura; family Bufonidae; genus Bufo; species Bufo gargarizans. The sequence continues at coordinate 70,595,540 of NC_058087.1, forward strand.
AGTGCTCAAAAGTTTGGGTCCCCATTGACTTCAATAGGGTTTGGGTTCGAGGTCAAGTTCGGGTCCTGAACTCGAACTTTTTTGCAAAGTTCGGCCAAACCTGTCGAACCCGAACTTCCAGGTGTCCGCTCAACTCTAATCAGGATACATCATCAATATCTGATCGGTGGGACTCCAACTCATGGCACCCCCTCCGATCAGCTGTATGTAAAGGCCGAGGTACTCCATGAATGCTTAGGTTTCTTCCCAGGTCGTGTGAGGTCATGTTCATTGGTCACATGCTCTAGGTGCAGCTTAATCCCATTCAAGTGAATAGGGCTGAGCTGTGATACCAAGCACAGCTGCTATCTAATGGATGGCACCAAGCTGTGAGGAGGCCGCGGCGCTCACTGGAGTTCTAGGGATGGCTTTCTCAAACAGCTGATAGGTGCGGGTTCTGGGAGTCCGACCCCCGCCTATATCATACTATTGATCTATCTTGGGGGATAGGCTATCAATATCAAAATCCAAGAAAACCCCTTTAAGGGATTTTCAGTTATATTAAAAATTATTAGCCGTCATAAAACTATCAAATAGTACAGCATTCAATATACTTAACATATTGACTGCACCACTGGAACATTGCCAGTCTATTTGGCTTTTGGCTGATTACAATTAGAGATGAGCACATTTTTTAAAAAATTGATTCGAACGATTTGTCGTAGTTCTTCGAGAAATTCGATTCGTCACGAATCACAATCAATCACCTATACCCAGGCCATTCTGCCTAATCATATGCATCCCACTTGGTGGCCCAATCTTACTGTGAAGACTTGGAACTTAAACTGCAGGGACAGTGCAGGGAGAGGATATTGCCAAGTGCATTATGTTCTAGTGCACCCACATTCATATTTAATCCGTTCTGTAGGTGCTGTGCCAGGTACTCCAGGCAGTTGTAATTTATTGCCGTCTACATCACTGTGCAGACCACCAAGATTCAAAGCTAATCCATTCTATTAGCTCTGGAATTACTGTGTGTCAGTAATACAGGTCAATAAAAGCATCAGGTCTAATTTATCGCCATGGACTTGCAGTGCCCAAAGATTCAAGTTGTGGTCCATGACAGTAGGGATGGTGGCAGCAGCAGCGGTAGTAGCGGCCCCATGACAGAGTGGGGACAGTGGTGGCAGCAGTAGCAGTGGCAGTAACCATGATGACAAGAGTGGGGAAGGGGGAGCAGCACCAGTTATAGTAAGGCTATGTTCATCACTGTTTATATATCTGTTCTTATGATCCTTCCGAAGAACATAAAACAAACCAATAAAAAAAATCCTGTATTTTGAACATCCATAAAGCCTCTTTCAGATGGTCAGTATTTTGTCAGTGTTTTTCATCAGTATTTGATTAGTAATTGTAAGCCAAAAACAGGAGTGGGACAGAGATAAAATGTCATGGGATTATTTGTGTTTTGGACCCACTCCTGCTTTTGGCTTACAAATACTGATGCAAAAAACTGACCAAATGCTGACTAAAAAAAGTATTAGCTATGATGAATTTTGGTCAAGTTGGTGGAGTGATGTATGTGGCTAATTCCAATAACCAATGACACTCCTCCCATATGGCAATAATCCAGCTGCTAGGTTTGATCTATCCAGCAAGTTCAGCCCATCTGGTTTTAACCTAAATACATGTTGAAAGCAAAATACCATTAAGTTCACAGTATGAAGGGATCCCAGACCTTATGGAGGGATCAACATGGGCTAATATTTAGTTGCACTGCACAGTGATGTAGAATTTGTTTAACCACCTCCCGACCGCTGTACGCGTATATGCGTCCGGGAGGTGGTTGCTTTACTCCTCCTGGACGCATATACGCGTCTTCTCGCGAGACGCGAGATTTCCTGTGAACGCGCGCGCACAGGCGCGCGCGCTCACAGGAACGGAAGGTAAGCGAGTGGATCTCCAGCCTGCCAGCGGCGATCGTTCGCTGGCAGGCTGGAGATCCGAATTTTTTAACCCCTAACAGGTATATTAGACGCTGTTTTCATAACAGCGTCTAATATACCTCCTACCTGGTCCTCTGGTGGTCCCTTTTGTTAGGATCGACCACCAGAGGACTCAGGTAGGTCAGTACAGTCCCACCAAACACCACACTACACTACACTACACCCCCCCACCCCCCCGTCACTTATTAACCCCTTATAAACCCCTGATCACCCATGATCACCCCATATAAACTCCCTGATCACCCCCCTGTCATTGATCACCGCCCTGTCATTGATCACCGCCCTGTCAGGCTCCGTTCAGACGTCCGTATGATTTTTACGGATCCACGGATACATGGATCGGATCCGCAAAAAGCATACGGACGTCTGAATGGAGCCTTACAGGCGGGTGATCAATGACAGGCGGGTGATCACCCATATACACTCCCTGATCACCCCCTGTCATTGATCACCCCCCTGTAAGGCTCCATTAGACGTTCGCATGATTTTTACGGATCCGATCCATGTATCCATGGATCCGTAAAAATCATGCGGACGTCTGAATGGAGCCTTACAGGGGGGGTGATCAGTGACAGGGGGGTGATCACCCTGATTACCCTGATCACCCCCTGTCATTGATAACCCCCCTGTAAGGCTCCATTCAGACGTCCGCATGCGTTCTGTGGATCCGATCCATGTATCCATGGATCCGTAAAAAATCATGCGGATGTCTGAATGGAGCCTTACAGGGGGGGTGATCAGTGACAGGGGGGTGATCACCCTGATTACCCTGATCACCCCCTGTCATTGATAACCCCCCTGTAAGGCTCCATTCAGACGTCCGGATGCGTTCTGTGGATCCGATCCATGTATCCATGGATCCGTAAAAAATCATGCGGATGTCTGAATGGAGCCTTACAGGGGGGGTGATCAATGACAGGGGGGTGATCAGGGAGTCTATATGGGTGATCACCCCCCTGTCATTGATCACCCCCCTGTCATTGATCACCCCCCCCGGTAAGGCTCCATTCAGACATTTTTTTTGGCACAAGTTAGCGGAAATTTTTTGTTTGTTTTTGTTTTTGTTTTTTCTTACTCAGTCTCATATTCCACTAACTTGTGTCAAAAAATAAAATCTCACATGGACGCACCATACCCCTCACGGAATCCAAATGCGTAAACATTTTTAGACATTTATATTCCAGACTTCTTCTCACGCTTTAGGGCCCCTAAAAAGCCAGGGCAGTATAAATACCCCACATGTGACCCCATTTCGGAAAGAAGACACCCCAAGGTATTCCGTGAGGGGCATGGCGAGTTCCTAGAATTTTTTGTTTTTTGTCGCAAGTTAGTGGAATATGAGACTTTGTAAGGAAAAAAGAGAAAGAAAAAAGAATCATCATTTTCCGCTAACTTGTGACAAAAAAAAAAAAATTCTAGGAACTCGCCATGCCCCTCACGGAATACCTTGGGGTGTCTTCTTTCCAAAATGGGGTCACTTGTGGCGTAGTTATACTGCCCTGGCAATTTAGGGGCCCAAATGTGTGAGAAGTACCTTGCAATCAAAATGTGTAAAAAATGGCCTGCAAAATCCGAAAGGTGCACTTTGGAATGTGTGCCCCTTTGCCCACCTTGGCTGCAAAAAAGTGTGACACATCTGGTATCGCCGTACTCAGGAGAAGTTGGGGAATGTGTTTTGGGGTGTCATTTTACATATACCCATGCTGGATGAGAGAAATATCTTGGCAAAAGACAACTTTTCCCATTTTTTTTATACAAAGTTGGCATTTGACCAAGATATTTTTCTCACCCAGCATGGGTATATGTAAAATGACCCCCCAAAACACATTGCCCAACTTCTCCTGAGTACGGCGATACCAGATGTGTGACACTTTTTTGCTGCCAAGGTGGGCAAAGGGGCACATATTCCAAAGTGCACCTTTTGGATTTCACCGGTCATTTTTTACACATTTTGATTGCAAAGTTCTTCTCACACATTTGGGCCCCTAAATTGCCAGGGCAGTATAACTACCCCACAAGTGACCCCATTTTGGAAAGAAGACACCCCAAGGTATTCTGTGAGGGGCATGGTGAGTTCCTAGAATTTTTTATTTTTTGTCGCAAGTTAGTGGAATATGAGACTTTGTAAGAAAAAATAAAAAAAATAAAATCATCATCATTTTCCGCTAACTTGTGACAAAAAATAAAAAGTTCTATGAACTCACTATACCCATCAGCGAATACCTTAGGGTGTCTACTTTCCGAAATGGGGTCATTTGTGGGGTTTTTCTACTGTTTGGGCATTGTAGAACCTCAGGAATCATGACAGGTGCTCAGAAAGTCAGAGCTGTTTCAAAAAGCGGAAATTCACATTTTTGTACCATAGTTTGTAAACGCTATAACTTTTACCCAAACCATTTTTTTTTTGCCCAAACATTTTTTTTTTATCAAAGACATGTAGAACAATAAATTTGGTGAAAAATTTATATATGGATGTCGTTTTTTTTGCAAAATTTTACAGCTGAAAGTGAAAAATGTCATTTTTTTGCAAAAAAATCGTTACATTTTGATTAATAACAAAAAAAGTAAAAATGCCAGCAGCAATGAAATACCACCAAATGAAAGCTCCATTAGTGAGAAGAAAAGGAGGTAAAATTCATTTGGGTGGTAAGTTGCATGACCGAGCGATAAACGGTGAAAGGAGTGTAGTGCCGAAGTGTAAAAAGTGGCCTGGTCATGAAGGGGGTTTCACCTAGCGGGGCTGAAGTGGTTAAAATGCAGAATACAATTTTCCATAACAGAACATGATAGGTGGAAATTATGAATGTGGGTCCAGTTGGGTGGGTGATTTGTCTAGCAATACCGTCGTAGTTCTGACCATAAACAATTGCAATAAAAATATATAAAAAAAAAAAAAAAAAAAAAAAAAAAAAAATAACCCTATTTCATTCATGATAGGGTTCGAGGATTCTAATACTGGAACAGACTTATTTATTTGGTAAAAGACTCATTTATGTGCTAAAAAAAACTTTTTTTCACTACAAGACTAATGTTTTTGCTAAAAGAATATTTTTTCAACTCATGGGCAACTCTGCTGCTGTTGTCCGGTGAAGAATAAATGTATTTGTACTGCCCACAGGGTGTTAAATAAGACCACTCTGTTACCCTAAATCCCAGTAACTGTTTGGCTAATAGAAGTTAAATATCAATGTAGACACGCCACAAACAATAGAATGAGACAGGGGTAAAACCCTTATTTGTGAATCAGGGGCTAATAGAGTGGCTTATCTAGTAATCAATGTGGACATGTCACAAACAGTAGAATAAAACAGGTGTATTACCCCTATTTGTGAATCAGGACCTAATAGAATTGCTTATCTAACGTGTCTATCTATAACAGAACAGACTAAGTATTAATTGCGCAGCAAGTAAACTAGATAAACATGTCTATATATTAGAGCACCTGTTCAGACTGAGCGTGATGCAAAGTAATTCTATGTATTAGAGAACAGATTAAGTATGAATGGCGCAGCAAGTGTACTAGATAAATGCGCCTATATATTAGACCACCGGTTGACAAATAGTCTGAGCACAGTAAGTGTATGTATAACAGAACAGATAAGGTATGAATGGCGCAGCAGATGAACTAGATAAACGCATCTATAGTATCTCACAAAAGTGGGTACACTCCTCACATTTTTGTAAATATTTTATTATATCTTTTCATGGGACAACACTGAACATTTGACACTTTGATAGAATGTAATGTAGTCAGTGTACAGTCCTGGCTAAAAGTTTTGAGAATTACATAAATATTGGAAATTGGTAAAGTTGCTGCTTAAGTTTTTATAATAGCAATTTGCCGTCACAACCAGACAGCTGAGAAGCTCTGACAGAGGCCTTTCAGAACCTCCTCCTTGAGTTCTCTTTGTTGTGCTGTTCAGTTCCTCATCTCGTTAGCCTCTCTCAGCTGTCATGGAGTTGGACTGATTGCATCCCTTTAAATTCCACCCCATAATGCATTACTGGGCGGCTTAGACTACTTCCTGGAGTGTGTGTGCATGCTGATCTTGTTTTCCAGTCTGCTACAAAGTTAAGTGCTGAACATTTATCTATTTTCTGTTTGCTGGATCCCAAGTGACCCTGACTCCCTCCGTGTCTGGTGTAGGGAGCCGGTGGTCGTGTCCCCTCACTATTGTAGGGTGTTCAGGGGTTATATAGTAGAGGTACGTGGATATGCAACCTTCCACCTTTCGGATCTTTGCATAGGCTGAGCAGCCAGGGAAAGTGCTAGGTCTTGTGCAGGGGTCTCCCTTTTGGTTCCTTAGCTTTGGATCCACTCAGTCATATATGCATGTTGCTTTGTCTTGTTTCCTGTACACCGTCCGTGACATTTGCATATACTCCAGAATGTTATGAAGAGTGATCAGATGAATTGCCTAGTTCTTCTTTGCCATGAAAATTAACTTAATCCCAAAAATACCTTTCCACAGCATTTCATTGCTGTCATTAAAGGACCTGCTGAGATCATTTCAGTAATCGTCTTGTTAACCCAGGTGAGAATGTTGACGAGCACAAGGCTGGAGATCATTATGTCAGGCTGATTGGGTTAAAATGGCAGACTTGACATGTTAAAAGGAGGTTGATGCTTGAAATCATTGTTCTTCCATTGTTAACCATGGTGACCTGCAAAGAAACGTGTGCAGCCATCATTGCGTTGCATAAAAATGGCTTCACAGGCAAGGATATTGGGGCTACTAAGATTGATTGAGATACAATAATTTATAGGATCATCAAGAACTTCAAGGAAAGAGGTTCAATTCTTGTTAAGAAGGCTTTAGGGTGTCCAAGAAAGTCCAGCAAGCGCCAGGATCGTCTCCTAAAGAGGATTCAGCTGCAGGATCGGAGTGCCACCAGTGCAGAGCTTGCTCAGGAATGGCAGCAGGCAGGTGTGAGTGCATGTGCATGCACAGTGAGGCGAAGACTTTTGGAAGATGGCCTGGTGTCAAAAAGGGCAGCAAAGAAGCCACTTCTCTCCAAAAAAAACATCAGGGACAGATTGATCTTCTGCAGAAAATATGGTAAATGGACTGCTGAGGACTGGGGCAAAGTCATATTCTCCGATGAAGCCTCTTCCCCAATTGTTTGGGGCATCATGAAAAAGGCTTGTCCGGAGAATAAAAGGTTAGCGCTACCATCAGTCCTGTGTCATGCTAACAGTAAAGCATCCTGAGACCATTCATGTGTGGGGTTCTCATCTAAGGGAGTGGGCTCACTCACAATTTTGCCCAAAAACACAGCCATGAATAAAGAATGGTACCAAAACACCCTCCAACAGCAACTTCTTTCAACAATCCAACAACAGTTTGGTGAAGAACAATGCATTTTCCAACACGATAGAGCACCGTGCCATAAGGCAAAAGTGATAACTAAGTGGCTCGGGGACCAAAATGTTGACTTTTGGGTCCATGGCCTGGAAACTCCCCAGATCTTAATCCCATTGAGAACTTTTGGGTCCATGGCCTGGAAACTCCCCAGATCTTAATCCCATTGAGAACTTGTGGTCAATCCTCAAAAGGCGGGTGGACAAACAAAAACCCACTAAGGCCGAATATACACGGCCGTTTTTCACGGCCGTGAGCAGTCCGTGGAACCACGGGCTGGATTCCTGCTGAGAGCAGGAGCGCACGGCTGTCGTCTAAAGAAAAAAGCCTCTTCTAAAGTTTATACATCAGAAAGCCTGCAAACAGTTAGCTGAAGACAAGCAGACTAAGGACATGGACTACTGGAACCATGTCCTGTGGTCTGATGAAACCAAGATAAACTTAGGCTAGTTTCACACTAGCGGCAGGGGAGTCCGGCAGGCACGGTGAGAGGCAGCTGGACTAAAAGTACTGAATGTCTAACTTTTAGTCCGGCTGCCTCTCGCCGTGCCGCCGCCGGAACTCCGCCCCTGCTCCCATTATACTCAATGGGGACGGAGCTGCAGTCCGGGAGCACACTTCGGACTCCCCTTCCGCTAATGTGAAAGTACCCTTATTTGGTTCACATGGTGTAAAGCGTGTGTGGCAGCAACCAGGTGAGGAGTACAAAGACAAGTGTGTCTTGCCTACAGTCAAGCATGGTGGTGGGAGTGTCATAGTTTGGGGCTGCATGAGTGCTGCTGACTCTGGAGAGCTACAGTTCATTCAAGGACCTCGGAATGCCAACATGTACTATGACGTACTGAAGCAGAGCAGTATCCCCTCCCTTCCAAAACTGGTCCGCAGGGCAGTATTCCAAAATGATAATGACCCAAAACAAGGTCTCTAACATCCACCAGCTCCATGATGTCCTCATGGAGGAGTGGAAGAGGATTTCAGTGGCAACCTGTGAAGCTCTAGTGAACTCCATGCCCAAGAGAGTTAAGGCAGTGCTGGAAAAAAATGGTGGCCATACAAAATATTGACACTTTGGGCACAATTTGGCCATTGTCACAGGGGTGTACTCACTTTTGTTGCCAGCGGTTTAGACATTAGAGTTATTTTGAGGGCACACCAAATTTACATTGTTATACAAGCTATACACTGTCTACACCTGCTTCTCATCCACAACTGAGACCTTGTAACACTAACGAGCCACATGACACAAGGGAGGAAACATGGCTAATTGGGCACAATTTGCCTATTTTCACTTAGGGGTGTACTCACTTTTGTTGCCAGCGGTTTAGACATTAATGTATCAAAGTGTCATATCTTCAGTGTTGCCCCATGAAAAGACAGAATAAAATATTTACAAAAATATGAGGGGTGTATTAACTTTTGTGAGATACTGTATACATTAGACTGCCTGTTGACAAGTCTGATGCACAGTAAGTCTATGTATAACAGAACAGATTAAAAATAAATGGTGCAACAGGTAAACAAGATGCACAGGGAAATTATGCTCAGTCTGCACTGTCCCTACAGTCTCACTATGCTCTCCCTAGAGTGTCTAAAAACTCTCCCTGCCATCTCCCTACATGGTGCCTGTGCTGTCCCTATCCAATTTTCTACAATTAACAACTTGCTAAAACACTGTCTCTAGCACTTGTCATGTCTCTTCTTATGCTTAGTTCACAGTGAAATGGTGACGACGGATTGGGATGAGGTAATTATAGACCTGTGACATCAAAGGGGATGGCTATCTTCCGATTGGCTAGCTGCACAGCATTATGTGTCATATCTAATTTCCAGGCTTCTTACTTTCACTTTTTAACACATGTAACTGCAAGTTTAGGAAAAATCTGATTTATTGCCAGGAAATAATCTGAAATTCAAATCAACTTTAATTCATTTCAGTTCAATTCACTAACACTAGTAACACTAGTTACAATCCTACATGATGACCTCTAATCTATAATGACATCACCAAAGCATGAACTGACTGCACTCAAGTGACATGTCACTATTTACAGTACAATATTGTCATTATTTATATACTGTAACTGAATATTACTTTTTGTAGATAAGTCCTTAAAAACCTGTAAATTGTAGTACTTTATTCAATTCTGATTTATATAGATCTAAAACAAATCTGATTTGTAAGCTGTCTCTATCAGCAGATAATCCTACTGTGTAATTATAGTTGAGGCTTACATTATTAGTGTCACTGAGCATTCCTGTTGCTTACAAAGCCTTTTTATAATTGTATTTCTATAAAGCATAAGCCACATCACTCTGCAATTATTTATGTATCAAAGAATTCTGTAGAAGAGTGCCAAACCAAATCTCATGGTGGTCTTCAGAACAAGCCTTTCCCTAAAAGCCACTTCCTTTTCAATATTAGTTACAAGCTGTGCAGATCTCTCCCAAGGAGGAACATAAGTGTATTATGATGGTTATCAGACGACTTATCAAAAATCGACAGGATTTAGCCTCTTAACCTAAAAGGTTAGAGCAAATTATATTTGCATGGGTCAAAGGGATGAATGTAGCTCAGAAAATTGTCCAGGCCTTTCTTCTCCTGGAGCAAAGATTATTTTCTGTACCCCAAACTTAAAAATGAACTTAACAAACTTGCAGTGGGGAGAAAGACAATTCCTATGAAATTCGACCTTGGTCCAGTATCTAAATGCCCTGATCAAGGTAGAGTAGCATTATGTAATTTATGCATTGAGGAGAAGCAGTTCCATTTCTATGAGAGAGCTCTTTATACTAAGAGCTGTTAATGTCAACAACAGGCTGCAATATAAGAAACAATATTGTTTTAAAAAGATCTCAAAGTTCTCAAGACTGAGGGTATTGATAGTTATAAATAATAAACATGGGGGCAGTGCTATATTGATTCAGAAAATTGCTCCTGCAGGGTCAGGATAAAATTTGTCTCCAGATGAAGTGAAGTTGTTTTGTCTCCCTCTGCTTCAGATAGGTCTGAGGCAGAGACAATTTTATGGCCATTCAACCTAATTAACAATATAACCGGTGAGAGATTAAAATGGGGAACTTAATTTTATGATAGTGGAGGACTTGGCTCTCATGGGTTCGGGGGCTAATTACAGGGGTTATCCGGGATTTTAAGTGAATTTTAATAGAATTACCTACCAGTAGGAAATGGTAAAAAAATAACTATTATTTTTCAATCCTCTGCCACTCTAAAACTGCTGCTTCTATGGTCTCTGTTGGTTCTCTAGAGATGATGTCATGAATATCCTTCATGGACTCAGTGGTGACATGACCTTGAGCAGAATGTGACCACTGAGCCTCTGTGGTCACATGCCATCGTTGAAGTGGAGTGAATTACTGCAGAGGTGCACGTGACCATGGGACCCTGATTTCCTACTAATTTGGATGAAATCTGAGGGTTGGATATTGACTGTCTCAGAGTTTTTCATCTGATAAACAGCAGTTAAATTTTGTATGCTTGACTGCGCAATTTTAAAAAAAAATGTGGGTTGTTGTCAGAGTGTAGGTGATTCTTGTTCTCAAGGGTTCTTTTTAAAATCTGTTTATTAAATTTCCAGTCAATACAAGCAAACAAAATAACTGCATGGCATAGGTATGGAAACAATGAATTGAATACAGGAGTACACAAAGTTAAAATCAAGCATACAGTAGATATAGTACAATTCTTATACTGGGTAAGAACCCAATGTTCCAATTCACTGGAATTCAAACAATACAATATCTAAACAAAAGGTTACTTAGTCATGTTTAAGAAAAGAAAACCTGATTGCATATGACTAGTAGCAAAAATTAAGGTAAGGCAAACAAATTTCAAACAAGTGCAACTGAAGGGTAGGCAAAAAAATGGGGAGGGGGGACATTCTCAAAAGGAGAAAGAAAAAGGAGATTATTATGTTATTTAAGTAAAAAAAAAAAATATGAATTCTACTCCAAGTAGGAAAGCCCCTTTGAAGCCCCTATAAGAGGACTGAGGGAGCTATAATTTACAGAACCTCTCCATATTCTTAAGAACCCAATGCACCAGCTTTTTTAACCTATATATCTGAGCTACCCTTTAAACCCACTCCATCAGGGAAATTTTACTGTTCACCTTTCCTGGAAGGAGGAGGAGAACCAACTGGCTTACCTCGAATGAAAGCAATGCATTGCATATAAAATATGTGGAATCAAAAACCTTTTTCCAAAAAGATTGGACAATTGGGCAGGCAGGGCCGGTTCTAGGTGAGATAGGGCCCTGGGGCGAAAAACAATAAGGGCCCCCACACACACAACACTTGCTAACTTTAACGTTCCCCCCCATCACTACAGAAATACAGCGCCCTATACCGCTTACATCCAGTGACGTCTCCTTTGATGTAGATGTTCTCTGTCTTCTCCTCTCAGACCTTCAGACCAGACCACCATTTTGTTGCCACTTATCGTCTCTGCAGTTTGACAACAAAAAAAAAATATCTTAGTTTACTACTTTTCCATCGTCCTCCCATCTTCTGGACAAATCATCCTACTACCCCCAATACTGTGCCGCTGTGCTCCCCAATACTATAGTAACATAGTAACATAGAAACATAGTACATAAGGCCGAAAATAGACATTTGTCCATCCAGTTCGGCCTGTCATCCTGCAAGTTGATCCAGAGGAAGGCAAAAAAGAAACCTGTGAGGTAGAAGCCAATTTTCCCCACTTTAGGGGAATAAAAAATTCCTTCCCGACTCCAATCAGGCAATCAGAATAACTCCCTGGATCAACGACCCCTCTCTAGTAGCTATAGCCTGTAATATTAGGCTGCAGAAATACATCCAGGCCCCTCTTGAATTCCTTTATTGTACTCACCATCACCACCTCCTCAGGCAGAGAGTTCCAGAGTCTCACTGCTCTTACCGTAAAGAATCCTCTTCAATGTTTGTGTGACGGTCACGTACACTACACACAGGGGGGCGGATAGTGGCCACTGTGCTCCACCCTCACCCCTGGCCCTGCCTACTTGCCTCACAAGTCCTAATGACAGGAGACAACTAGACGGCAGTCCCTAACTTAGGATACGTGCTGGGAAGACAGACAAGACAAATAACGGAATGTGAACGGACTGGGTCAATACCTAGAGAGCTACGCAGTACTAAGGAATGAGCAGAGAATAGTCAGGAAAAGCCGAGATCAAATACTAGGAGAGAAACGAAGTACCAGAGGAGTCTGCTAAGAATCGTCAGGTGGAAGTTGGGGTCAGGATACCAGGAGAGATTTGCAGTACAGGAGGAGCAGGCAAAGGATCGTCAGGGAACAGGATCAGGTAGTATTCAGTAGTCCAACAAAATGCCAGGAACCTAGAATTAACAGGCAACCTGTGGCCAGCAGGCTGCCTGTATTTATAGTGGGGTCTGAGGGTCATGTGACGTGGCCAGCATCACATGACCGACAGACAGACAAGTCGAGCACCGAGTGATCAGCTCGGCGCTCAAGGCAGACCTAGAAGCAGGGAGCCTCCTAGCTAACAAAGCCTCCCTGGGAACGAGGCCAAACACAGATCCTCGCTCCCGAAGCTAAGCAGCAGGTCTGCGGCTGATGGGAGACCGAGTGCGCCCTTGGCGCCCCGTGATAGTTTGTGTACAAACCTTCTTTCCTCTAGACGCAGAGGATGTCCCCTCGTTACAGTCACAGTCCTGGGGATAAATAGATGATGGGATAGATCTCTGTACTGACCCCTGATATATTTATACATATTAATTAGATCTCCCCTCAGTCGTCTTTTTTCTAAAGTGAATAACCCTAATTTTGATAATCTTTCAGGGTACTGTAGTTGCCCTATTCCAGTTGTTACTTTAGTTGCCCTCCTCTGGACCCTCTCCAGCTCTGCTATATCTGCCTTGTTTACAGGAGCCCAGAACTGTACACAGTACTCCATGTGTGGTCTGACTAGTGATTTGTAAAGTGGTAGGACTAGGTTCTTATCACAGGCATCTATGCCCTTTTTTATGCAACCAATTATCTTATTGGCCTTGGCAGCAGCTGCCTGACACTGGTTTTTGCAGCTTAGTTTGCTGTTTATTAAAATTTACTTACCCACATACAGACGTTTTCTCCCAGTCCGAGCATTCTCATTTTATATACTAACCTTTTATGTGGTACAGTGTAGTGATGAGCGAGAGGTGCCATATTCGATTTCGCGATATATCGCGAATATTCGAGTGAATATTCGTGTTATATTCGTCAAAATCGAATATTCGTAATTATTCCAATTTTTCGCGAATAATATGCGATTATTTTAATCGCGTGTTGCGATTGTTCTAGTATAATAGTATAAGGCAATGGTATTTTACGAAATTTCGTACTATTGCTCTAACTTCGTCTTTTAGAATATTACGAATATTCTAAAAGACGAAGTTAGAGCAATATTACGAAATTTCGTAAAATACACATACATATTGTAATTTAGCTAATATAGTGCTATAATCATTTTTTTTTCTTTCATTTTTTTTCCCTCTTCTGAACTTAAGCTTTGTAAAATATGTACACTGTTAAAAAAGTTAATATAGCAGTATAAATTACAATATATATGTGTATTTTACGAAATTTCGTAATATTGCTCTAACTTCGTCTTTTAGAATATTTAGACGAAGTTAGAGCAATAGTAGGAAATTTCGTAAAATACACATATATGGAATATAGCAGTGCGAAGCTGAAATTGCAATGCGATTACTATAACACGAAATAATCGCATGGTGATTTCTACTTAGTACTGCTATAGTCCATATTCGGCGAATATGGAATATAGCAGTACTATACTTCGAGTTATATTCATCGCATGGCGATTTCAACTGATGGACTATAGCAGTACTAAGTAGAAATCACCATGCGATTATTTTGTGTTATATTAATCGCATCGCAATTTCAGCTTCGCACTGCTATATTCCATATATGTGTATTTTACGAAATTTCCTACTATTGCTCTAACTTCGTCTTTTAGAATATTACGAATATTCTGAAAGACGAAGTTAGAGCAATATTACGAAATTTCGTAAAATACACATATATATTGTAATTTAGCTAATATACTGCTATATTATTTTTTTTTAACAGTGTACATATTTTACAAAACTTAAGTTCAGAAGAGGGCAAAAAAATTTGAGAAAAAAAAATGATTATAGCACTATATTAGCTAAATTACAATATATATGTGTATTTTACGAAATTTCGTAATATTGCTCTAACTTCGTCTTTTAGAATATTCGTAATATTCTAAAAGACGAAGTTAGAGCAATAGTACGAAATTTCGTAAAATACACATATATGGAATATAGCAGTGCGAAGCTGAAATTGCGATGCGATTAATATAACACAAAATAATCGCATGGTGATTTCAACGTAATTCTCTAATCCGACAGTACATTCTAGTATATGGAGAGTCCCCATGGTTATGGGGACGCTCCATGAGCACGGCAACGGGCACTGAATGGAGCATTAAAAAAAAAAAAACGAATATTCGATTTCACGAATATATAGCACTATATTCTAAATATTCGCGAAATCTCGAAATCGCGATATTCGAGAAAAATATTCGCAATTCGAATATTCGCGCTCAACACTAGTACAGTGTCACATGCTTTGGAGAAGTCCAGATATACGACATCTATGTAATCGCCGCTGTCAAGTCTAGAACTTAACTCTTCATAGAAACTGATTAAATAAGTTTGGCATGACCGATCCCGCATGAAGCCACGCTGATATGTAGTGATGTCGCGAACATAAAATTTTCCGTTCGCAAACGGATTTCCGCAAATGTTCAGTAACGTGCGAACCGCAATAGACTTCAATAGGTAGGCGAATTTGAAAACCCACAGGTACTCTTTGTGGCCACAATAGTGATGGAAAAGTTGTTTCAAGGGGACTAACACCTGGACTGTGGCATGCCGGAGGGGGATCCATGGGAAAACTCTCATGGAAAATTACGTAGTTGACACAGAGTGTGGTAAGTTGAAGTCGCAATGCGATTTATATAACTTGAATTAATCACATTGCGATTTCAACTTTCTCAAATCCGACAGTACATTCTAGCATGGAGTCGTTCCCATGGTGATGGGGACGCTCCATGAGCACGGAAGTCAGCAGAAGTTCTGTTGAAATCGCAATGCGATGTATAGAACTTGAATTAATCGCATTGCAATTTCAACTTAGAGCTTCTGCCGACTTCCGTTCTCATGGAGCGTCCCCATCACCATGGGAACGGCTCCATGCTAGAATGTACTGTCGGATTTGAGAAAGTTGTAATTGCAATGCGATTAATGCAGGTTATATTAATCGCATTGCGAAATTTAACTGAGAGCTGCTGGGTTCCTAATGGTTGTATTGCTAGAATATAACGAAGATTGAGAATATAGTGCTATATTCGTTATATTCGTCAATTCTAGCAATACAACCATTAGGAACTTAGCTTGAATTCGCAATGTGATTAATGTAACCTGCATTATTCGCATTGCGATTACAACTTAGATCTGAGTTTCTAATGGTTGTATTGCTAGAATTGACAACTTATATAGCACTATATTCTCAATCTTCGTTATATTCTATCAATATACCCATTAGGAACCCAGCTCTAAGTTGTAATCTCAATGCGATTAATATAACCTGTATTAATCGCATTGCGACTACAACTTTGTGACACTGAAGCTTCAGAATTAATCTAAGATGGATGCTGTCCTTGCTTTTTGATAGGCGGTGGGAGGGTCTGGGAGGAAGGGTCTGCTGCTGATTGGCTGGAATGTGTCTGCTGACTGTGAGGTACAGGGTCAAAGTTTGCTCAATGATGACGTATAGGAGGCGAACCGAACATCGCATATGTTCGCCGGCCGCGGCGAACGCGAACATGCGATATTCGCCGGGAACTGTTCGCCGGCGAATAGTTCGGGTCATCTCTACTGATATGGCGTTATTTGCTTATTTCCGTTGAGATGCTCTAAGATAGCATCTCTTAGAAAACCTTCAAACAGTTTACCCACAACAGATGTTAAATTTACCGGCCTATAGTTTACAGGTTCTGTTTATGGACCCTTTTTGAATATTGGCACCATATTTGCCATGCGCCAATCCTGTGGGACATTCCCTGTCAGTATAGAGTCCGCAAATATCAGAAATAAGGGTCTGGCTATGACATTACTTAATTCCCTTAGGATACGGGGGTGTATGCCATCCGGTTCTGGCGATTTGTCTATTTTAATCTTTTTAAGTCGCTGATGTACTTCTTCCTGGGTCAGACAGGACACTTTTAATGGGGAATTTATTTTTACATGCTGCATTTCATCTGACAGTTTATTTTCCTCAGTGAATACATTGGAGAAAAAAAATATTTAACAGCGTTGCTTTCTCCTCGTCGCTCTCTGCGACTCCCCCCTCGTTACTCTTTAAAGGGCCGACACCTTCAGATTTATACTTTTTAACATTTATATACTTATATTACTCTCTTTGGCAATTAATCTCTCGGTCTCTAGTTTGGCCGCTTTTATTAGTTTTTTACATGTTCTATTTTTCTCCTTATATTATTTCAGTGCTTCCATGCTACCCTCCTGTTTTAGTGATTTATATGCTTTCTTTTTGTCATTTATTGCTTTCTTTACAGTTCTGTTTATCCACATTGGTTTCTTTTTGTTCCTTAACCTTTTATTCCCATACGGTATGTACCGCTCACAATGAGATTTTAGGATGCTTTTAAAGATATCCCATTTTGTGGCTGTATTTTCATTTTTGAGGACTTTGTCCCAGTTAGTTAGGCCTATGGCCTCTCTTAGTTGGCTAAATTTAGCTTTTTTTGAAGTTTGGCATTTTTGTTCCTCCCTGTAGAAACGTTCGTTTGAAGGATAATTGGAATGTTATTAATTTATGGTCACTATTTCCCAGGTGTCCCGCAACCTGCACGTCTGTTGTTCTGTCAGGCCTCTTGGTTAATACTAAGTCCAGTATGGCCGTCCCTCTAGTCGGGTCCTGAACCAGTTGGGAGAGGTAATTGTCTTTGGTTATTGCCAAGAACCTGTTTCCTTTATGAGATATACAAGTTTCAGTTTCCCAGTCTATATCTTGGTAGTTGAAGTCCCCCATAATAACCACCTCATTATAATTTGCCACCTTGTCTATCTCGTTTAGTAGTAGATTTTCCGTGGACTCTGGTATATTATCTGGTTTATAGTAAACTCCTATTAGTAATTTATTATTGTTTTTAGCTCCATGTATCTCTACCCACAGTGACTCCACATGTTCGTGTCCCTCACTAAAGCCCACACCTTCTTCACGGGGTGTGGGCTTTAGACAAGACTTTACATAAAGGCAAACCCCTCCCCCTCTCCGGTTTTGACGATCCTTTCTAAACAGACTGTAACCCTGTACATTAACTGCCCAGTCATAGCTATCATCCAGTCATGTCTCAGTTATTCCCACTATGTCATAGTTCTCCTCACACATCACTAATTCCAGCTCCCCAGTTTTATTAGTCAGGCTTCTGGCATTATTATACATACATTTAAGAGGTTTATGTATATTTTTTACACTACACCTTTCCTTCTGAACTGTTCTAGTCCCTCCTTCCATTCCTCCCCCAGTCCCTAACTTGCCCCCTGTCTCTATCTGCACTATCTTCCCCTCCTATAATGTAATTTCCCTCCCCCCCAGTCCCTAGTTTAAACACTCCTCCAACCTTCTAGACATCTTCTCCCCAGCACAGCTGCCCCTTCCCCATTGAGGTGCAGACAGTCCCTACAATGGAGCCTGTAGCCGATAGAGAAGTCGGCCCAGTTCTCCAGGAAACCAAACCCCTCCTTCCTACACCAGTTCTTGAGGCACTTGTTATTTCTCCCTAATCTCCCGCTGCCTTTCTTGTGTGGCCCGTGGTACAGGCAGTATTTCGGAAAATACGACTTTTGAGGTCCTTGCCCTAAGCTTTTGACCTAAATCCCTGAAATCATTTTTAAGGACTCTCCACCTACCTCTAACTTTGTCATTGGTTCCGATATGGACCATGACCGCTGGATCTTCTCCAGCCCCTCCCAGTAATCTGTCAACCCGATCTGCGATGTGTCAAACTCTAGTGCCAGGAAGACAGCACACTGTTAGGCAATCACGGTCTTTGTGACAGATTGCCCTATCTGTTCCCCTAATAATGGAGTCTCAAACAGATAATACCCCTGATAATACTAGTACCACACAGAGCCCTCCATATAAAATACCCCTTCTTTGTGGCCTCAGTAGAAGCCCCCATAGTGCCCCATAATAATGTGCCAGTACCGAGTGCCTCTCTTCCACCTCCATGTGTCAGTAACAAGTGCCTCTCTATGCCCCCATGTGCCAGTAACAAGTGCCTCTCCATGCCCCCATGTGCCAGTAACAAGTGCCAAACCCTGCCATGTGCCAGTAACAATTGCCTCTCTCCCCTTATGTGCCAGTATCAAGTGCCAACCCCCCATGTGCCAGTATCAAGTTCCTCCCCATGTTCCAGTATCAAGTGCCAACCCCCCATGTGCCAGTATCAAGTGCCAACCCCCCCATGTGTCAGCATCAAGTGCCAAACCCCTCCATGGGCCAGTATCAAGTGCCAACCCCCCCATCCCATGTGCCAGTTTTAGGTGCCAAACCCCCCCATGTGCCTGTATCAATTGCCAACCCTCCATGTGCTAGGATCAAGTGCCAACCCCCCCATGTGCCAGGATCAAGTGCCAAACCCCCCCATTTGCCAGGAACAAGTGCCAAACCCCCCATGTGCCAGTATCAAGTGCCAACCCCCCATGTGCCAGTATCAAGTGCCAAACCCCCCACCCCATGTGCCAGTATCAAGTGCCAGGCCCCCCCCCATATGCCAGTATCAAGTGCCAACCCTCCATGTGCCAGTATCAAGTGCCAACCCCCCCATGTACCAGGATCAAGTGCCAAACCCCCCCATTTGCCAGGAACAAGTGCCAAACCCCCCATTTGCCAGGATCAAGTGCCAAACCCCCATGTGCCAGTATCAAGTGCCAACCCCCCCATGTGCCAGTATCAAGTGCCTCCCGCTCCCCCCATGTGGCAGTAAAAGTCTGGTATTAAAAAATAAAAACACTTATACTTACCTCCATCACACAGCGATGCGATGCAGGCCTCTTCCGGCCTGTGTCCTGCACTGTACGGCTCAGGAGGCGCAATTACGTCATCGCGCCACCTGCACCGGCCTCTGATAGGCTGCCAGCACAAGGCCCGCAGCCTATCAGAGGAACGGGGAAGGGAGACTCCTCTCCTTCCCCTGCCCCACAGCACAGGCATCTGTATTGCTGTCCTGAGGACGGCGATACAGATGACTATCGAGATGAACGCTTCCACAATGGAAGCGTTCATCTCCCTGTGAACTGACGGTGTCAGGTGGTGGGCTTGGGGGCCCCTAAGGACTCGGGGGCAATTGCCCCCCTTGCCTCTATGGAAGTGTCGGCTCTGTGGGCAGAACCACCACATGTGAATGTAATCATCACCCGGTTCTCCACATCTCTAACTCGTAACAACTGGATATCATCAGGTGCCACCTAGAGAGAGTTTTGTATCCATTTTCTCTTGTTCTAACTTATCTGGAGATGGTTTTAGGTGCCACTAAAATAGAATTTATTTGAAGAGTGTAAATCTTTTTCCCATGCTTGCAGAAAGGTTAAACCTTCTGAGGCAGTGGCGTAGGGATCACTGGGAGCCCGTCCGGCCGCCTTCTGTTGATTTTTATTATTATTTTTTTTACACACACACACACAGGCAGCCAGGCCCGAGCCCAGTGGCGTAACTACCGGCGCCCCGGCATCGTGTGTAACAGTTTATTTTCAAGTTAGTTAAATATGATCGATTCTTAATGTTCAGGGCCCCAGCGGCTGCTGACCAGGCCCCCTCGCTAATGTGATCTAATCTTACTGTCTCCTGATGTGTCTGGGATTTGAACCCACAACCTCCAATGTATCAGTGGCAAAGCATTTACCCTCACAGCCATAAAGGCTGCATTGCACCTGGTTGAAAAAATATGAGACTTCTACTGTTATAGCTGGCTAACTGTACATCTATACACATGACAGCTGCCCCAACACACCCAGCACATATGCATAGATGTAGCAGAGCTGGGTTTGCTGGGGCAGCTATCATATATAGAGATATAGCAGAGCTGAGTGTGCTGGGACAGCTGTCATATAGAGCTATAGCAGTGCTGGTTGTGTTTGGGCAGCTGTCATGTGTATAGATGTAGCAGAACTGGGTTTGCTGGGGCAGCTGTCATATATAGAGATATAGCAGAGCTGAGTGTGCTGGGACAGCTGTCATATAGAGCTATAGCAGTGCTGGTTGTGTTTGGGCAGCTGTCATGTGTATAGATGTAGTAGAGCTGGGTTTGCTGGGGCAGCTGTCATATATAGAGATATAGCAGAGCTGGGTGTGCTGGGACAGCTGTCATATAGAGATATAGCAGTGCTGGGTGTGTTTGGGCAGCTGTCATGTGCATAGATGTAGCAGAGCTGGGTTTGCTGGAGCAGCTGTCATATATAGAGATATAGAAGAGCTGAGTGTGCTGGGACAGCTGTCATATAGAGATATAGCAGTGCTGGGTGTGTTAAGGCAGCTGGAAGTCTCTTATTTTTTCAGTCAGCAACAAGGCAACTCTTATGGTCTTGTGGTTGGCTGTTTTGCCTGTCATACAGAAGATCCTGGGTTTGAATCCCAGCAGAAACTTTTCTGAAATATAAGCACTGACTCCATATATGGACATACAGGGCGGGACACAGGAAGAGGCTGCATCGCATCGCTGACATGGAGGTAAGTGGAAGTGTTTATTATTATTTTTTAATACCCGACTGTTACTGCCATGGGGGGAGCGGGAGGCACTTCATACTGGCACATGGGGGGAGGGGTTGGCACCTGATACTGGCACATGGGGGGAGAGAGGCACTTGATACTGGCACGTGGGAGGTGGGTTTGGCACTTGATACTGGCACATGGTGGGGAGAAAGGCACTTGATACTGGCACTTTTTTGGGGGGGAGATGGCACTATGATACTGGGACATGGGGGGGGGAGAGAGAGGCACTTGAAACTGGCATGGGGGGGTTGGCACTTGATACTGGGACATGGGTGGGTTTGGCACTATGATACTGGCACATGGGGGGGAGGAGAGAGGCACTTGATACTGGCATGTGGGGGGGGTGTTGACACTTGCTACTGGCACACGAGGTGAGGCACTTGATACTGGCACATGATGGGGGGGACATCTATGGGGACACTTACTGGCACATTATTGGGGGGCATTATGGGGGACACTAGGCCGGCAGCCTATCAGAGGCCGGACACTGAGGGGCATCTACTGGGGCACTATATATGGGGCATTTTATACTGGTACATTATGGGGGCACTAGCAGGAAGGGGGGAGAGGAGCACTATGGGGGAATTTACTGGGGGCACTATATAGGGGTATTTTTTTTATACTGGCACATTATGGGGGCACTATGGGGACATTAGCTCAACTGGGGATATTACAAGGGGGGATTTTTTGCATTGTCACATTATAAGGAGAATTATTTCTACTGGGGGGCATTATGATGGGCTTTATTACTCCCCCATGGTATGACCCCCTAGTAGCAGCACCAGCCTCTCCCTGCTCTGCTCTCCCTCTGCCCCTTCTCCAAATCCTTATGAAATCTTTCTCATTAGGATGAAACAGAACATCAGCTCCGCCGAGCCCCTGGCCAATGTGGGGAAGTGGTGTCCGAGATCCCCAAGGGCCAAGCCAAGTAATTGTAAGTTTTCATGTGAAATATGTTTATGTTATACACATATAGCATACACTGTGCCACACAATATACAGTATACAGCTACAATGTGCCAAAGGAGTGGGGTTTACACAGGAGGAGGGAGGTGCGAAGCGCGCTGGGGGGGCCCTTACAAATATTTGCTATGGGGCCCAGTCACTTCTAGTTACGCCCCTGTTCTGAGGATTGAAGAAGGATATCTGTCAGGTGAGTGTTTTTAACTTGGTTTCAAAACAAGTTAGAGGTCTATCATATCCAGGGGAAGTAATAACTTCCATTGAGCAGGTCATGATTTTATTTGAAGGAAAAGGGAGGGAGGGTGCCTGCAAAAATTCACATATTTCCTTTCCAACAGGAGAGATCCATTGTTAAGAAAAGCAGACAAAGGGTGGTCATTAGGGGCGTAGCTAGAAATGACGGCCCCATAGCAAAAAAAATGTATGGCCCCCCCGGATCTCCCACCCCCACCCCCACATACCTCACGGACCTCGCCGCCACGGTTATGCGTAGGACTGAGCACAGACAGTTGGTCACTGGCAATGCATGTGTGCCAGTGTAGGAAATGTATGAATCTAAATGTCTGTGTATTAAAGAATATTGGTAAATTGTACAGGGGTCTGTAACACAAGAAGGTAAGAGTACATATCGTGGGGTGTGTATGTGTATTGGACAGAAGGTAGGGATATGTATCTTGTGTAGTTTGGATATTAGGGAGAGTAAGGGGTATATATCTAGTGCTGATACACATGTAGGTGAAGAGCAGGTTTGACATAATTAGTCTCTTTCATATTATAAGCTCCCCTTATATATAATTTACTTACAGTTCTGAAGACTCAGGGATGCTGACAGGCTTGGCCTCAGGGGTGCTGGCTGGCTTGGCCTAAGGGGCGCTGACAGGCTTGGCCTAAGGGGTGCTGACAGGCTTGGCCAGGCAGAAGGAGTGTGGGAGATTGTTTTTCTCCAAGCTGCTCCGGAAAAAAAAAAAAATTACACCTCAGGTCAGACCAACAATCAGACCCCCAATGTTAATAAGACCTCAGCTGACAGCCCCAATAAGATCCCCAATGTTAATAAGACCTCAATAAGACCTAAGATCACACCTCAGCTCAGACCCCAATATGAATGACCCCCAATCAGACCTCAGATAGGAGCCCCATGCCTCATAGTAGCCCCCAGTAGCCTCATAGCAGCCCCTAGTAACCTCTCCATCAGCCCCCAGTGCCTCTCAATCATCCCCCAGTGCCTCTCACCAGCTCCCAGTGCCTCTCACCAGCCCCCAGTGCCTCTCCATCAGCCCCCAGTGCCTCTCCATCATCCCCAAGTGCCTCTCACCAGCCCACAGTATCCTCTCCATCAGCCCCCAGTGCACCCTCCCCGGTATTAAAATCATTGGTGGGCATTGCACCCTCCCCCCACCTCGATATTAAAATCATTGGTGGGCAGTGCACCCTCCCCCCCTCAGGTATTAAAATCAATGGTGGGCAGTGCACTCCCCCCCTGTATTAAAATCATTGGTGGGCAGTGCACCCCCCCTCGGTATTAAAATCATTGGTGGGCAGTGCGGACCTTCCCCCCATCATTGGTGGCAGCGGCAGTTCCAATCAGAGTCCCAGCAGTGTAATGCTGGGGCTCCGATCGGTTACCATGGCAGCCTGTCTGCCATGGCCAGTTACTCTGCAGCATACTTACATGCGCTGTGGCCGCCTGGCGCTCCTTCTTCTTGTAACTCATCATAGGTCTGTGCGGCGAATTGCTTATGCTTATAGCAATGCGCCGCACAGACCTGTGACGAGTTACAAGAAGGAGGAGCGCCCTGCAGCCTTGGCTGCCATGGTAACCGATCGGAGGCCCCAGTATTACACTGCTGGGACTCCGATCGGAACTGCCGCTGCCACCAATGAGGGGGGGGTACAGCTTTACTGTGGCTCTCCTGGCTTGAGGGGGCCCCGTGGGCCCCACTGACTTAGGAGCCTGGTCGCAATTGCGGGGGGCCCATCATAATACAAGTCTATGAGCAGCATAACGGATCCGTCCTTCCGTCTTATGCATTCCGTTATTTTCTGTTATAACCATGTTATACCAGAAAGCCATAACGGAATCCAGAATGCAGATGTGAACCCACCCTAAATATGGATGGCCTCTGATGGCACTTTGATCAAGTGATTTCCACAGACTTCAAATTGGTTGCCCTAGATCAGTGATGGCGAACCTTTTACAGACCGAGTGCCCAAACTGCAACCCTACAACCCACTTATTTATAGCAAAGTGCCAACACGGCAATGTAACCTGAATACCACAGTCCAGTATAGTATATCCTCCATGCCACTAGATGCTCTTCCACACACTGTTTCCACATTCTCAAAGCATACCTGGCTTTCTATGAAAGTGGCTATGGTGTGGAATGTGTTACCATTCTATAAATAGTATATAATTATTAATTGTAACTGCTTGTTGTAGAGGTGTAGTTTAAGGTGATGACGTTGCATCCACACCAAGTCTAGTCCTATTCTGGCTGAGGGAAGCTCATACAACTGAATTGAAAGGGATGTCTTACCTTGGTGTCATGTTTAGTAACAGTAAGAAGTTTAGATGCACATTGGCTAACCTCAGGGAACCATCAGAGTCAGCCATCTGGGAGCTATTGACTATTGCTTTAGCATAAAAATATTCCATAGCACTGTGCATAGATTATTATTGATCACTGTCTCCATTGGTGCTCACAATCTAAATTCCAAATTAACCTATTAGTATGTTTTTGGAATGTGGGAGAAAACCAAAGTACCAAGAAATAACCCATTCAAACATTGCGAGAATATACAAACTCCTTGCTCTTGGATTCAAACCTAGGACCTGCTACAAGGCAGCAGTGCTAACCATGGTGCCACTATATCTGTATTAAGAATAAAAAAGGATGCTTTAATAGCTTTACTTCTAAATAAATCATGTCATGTTATGGAAAAGGAGTTTTTCACTGAGTTTTACATGTGCTCAGATCCCGTAGTCACTAGCTTTACTCAAACCCCAGCAACTTGCTAAAACAC
This sequence comes from Bufo gargarizans, assembly GCF_014858855.1. Lineage (NCBI taxonomy): Eukaryota > Metazoa > Chordata > Amphibia > Anura > Bufonidae > Bufo > Bufo gargarizans. Next base: position 70,620,735 of record NC_058087.1, read on the forward strand.
ATTAAGTCCACAAAAAAATTATGTTTCCCAATGGACTAGATGAAATGCACAGTTATGTACATGTTCTGTCATCTGAAAGAACCTCACTGTCAAATGAAAGCAACATTTAGAATCTGATAATCAGAGTTTGTACCTCACAGGTAGAGGAATAACCCCTAAGGCAGTCAAACTGCAAGCTGTGGCCCACTGCAAGTACACAGATGCCCTGAGCTGGCTGTGAGAGATGCTGTATTCTTCTCTGCAGGAAGATAATATTTTCTGACAACTGCCAGCCTGATAGAGCAGAATCCTACAAGAGTATGCAATATTGATCAGCTTCATTGCTGTATTGGAATCTTTGCTCAGTTCCCATGAAAAAATATTGACTAATGTAAAGTATTGACTAAAGTTGTGAATACAGGGCAATTCTAGCAAAATTTCAGGGACATGTTCATCTCCAATAAATGATGTCTAAATGCAGAACTCAAATGATTGACATCTCAGCATGCTATAGGTAAAAAATGTGTAACAGCTAAGGCACAGGAGGATGTGGCACAGGAGGAGGAGGAAGAGGGATAATTTCATAGGGTTTCCGGACAGTTATTCACAAGTGGCTTCGAGGGTGGGTTGCTGCACCCACAAATGCCAGGTACACAATTGTCCAGTCGGGGCACAGTTCTGAAGGATGACGAGGTGGAGGATGAGGAGGAGGAGATGGAGGAGGAGGAACACTGTTCACAGCAGGGTGGCACCCAGACCAGCTCATGGCCATCAATGGTGCATGGATGGGGGATATAGAGGACACATACGATACACCTCCCACAGAGGACAGCTGTTCATTGCCTCTGGGCAGCCTGGCACACATGAGCAATTATATGCTGCAGTGTCTCCACAACGACAGCCGAGTTGCCCACCTTCTAACTTGTGCTGATTACTGGGTGGTCACGCTGCTGACAGTCCTTAATTCCCTTACTGGAACGCGATCGTAAGATGCGCGAGTACAAGCACACGCTGGTAGACACGCTGCTGGTGGCATTCCCAACTGACGACGGGGGCACAGTGGAAGCACAAGGTGAAGGCAAAGGAGGAGGAAGAGGTCGCCAACTCAGCTGGGGCACCGCCAGCACCTCAGAAGGCAGGGTTAGCATGGCCGAAATGTGGGAAAGCTTTGTCAGCACGCCACAACAGCCAGCACCACCAGCTGATATGGAACGTATTTGCAGGAGGCAGCATTTCACCAACATGGTGGAGCAGTATATGTGCACACGCCTACACGTACTGAATGACGGGTCTGCCCCCTTAAACTTCTGGGTATCCAAATTGGGCACATGGCCTGAGCTTGCCCATTATGCCTTGGAGGTGCTGGCCTGCCCTTCAGCCAGTGTATTATCTGAACGTGTGTTTAGCACGGCAGGGGGCGTCATCACAGACAAGCGCAGCCGCCTGTCCACAGCCAATGTGGACAAGCTCACGTTCATTCAAATTAACCAGGCATGGATCCCACAAGACTTGTCCATACCATTTGCAGAATAGACATGTATACCGGCCTTAACCAGCTATTGTTATACTACAGCGCAATTGCTCATTCTTGTATTTTGGATATTTCACACTTTTTTGGAGTGTACCCTAATTAAAAAAGATAAAAATTAAAAACAAGAAACCAGTGTTGGCTACCTCGTCCTCCACTGCTGCTTCCAAATACACCGCTACGTCCACCGCCTCCTCAAACTCCTACTCCATATGGAACTACGCCTCATAAATTAACATTTTTTTGCACATATTTTATTTTATGTAATTTCACTAATTTGTCTGTTACATTTTTAGGTGTGATATACCACTGCAATACCTAGTAGACAGGTAAAAAAAAAATCACAAATTTGTTACATTTTCGGGTGAAATTCACAAATTTTTGGGTGTGATTTTAGGGTGAAATTCACCAAATTTTGGGTGTGATATACCACTGCTATACCTAGTAGACAGGTAAAAAGAAAAAATCACTAATTTGTCTGATACATTTTCGGGTGAAATTAACCAATTTTTGGCTGTAATATACCCCTCCTCTACCTAGTTGACAGCTTAATAAATTTCACACATTTTTCTTTTACATTTTAGGGTGACATTAAACATTTTTTTTCTGTCATACACCCCTGCTCTACCTAATAGACAGGTTAATAAATTTCACTAATTTTTCTGTTACATTCTTGGGTTGACATTTTACAATTTTTGATGTGAATAAACCCCTGCTCTGCATAGGTGACAGGGACAGAATTTTTTTTAAATAATCTGTTCCATTGGTGGGTGACATTAACCCATTTCTGGCGATGAAAAGCCCCTACTCTGCATAGGTGACAGTGACTTAAATTTCTAAAATTCGTCTTTAATTGGCCCTTTCAATCGATCCTTCTGCTTTAATAATTTGTCCCACATTTCCGCTTCATCTCATTGCAGCCATTGACCTCCCTTGGATGAGGTCTCCGTTTCTCATGCTTCCTCTCTGGCGTGGAACCCTTATTCGCCGATAACTGTGATCAACATGGTAGGCTCAGAAAAGAACATTGAAAGTTTATAGAGCAGATATCCAATTAGATCGTGAACATCACGGGGACGTGCGACATGGTGGGGCAGTATGTTTGCACACGCCTACACGAACTGACTGATGGTTCTGCCCCCTGCAACTTCTGGGTCTCCAAATTGGGCACATGGCCTGAGCTTGCCCTTTACGCCTTGGAGGTGCTGGCCTTGCCTGTGGCCAGTGTATTGCCTGAACGTTTGTTTAACACGGCAGGAGGGGGGTTATCACAGGTTATATTTCCGAATGTTTTGGGGTGTACCCTAATTAAAAAAAATAAAAATTAATTTTAAACCAAAAAGCAGTGTAGACTACTTCCTCATCCTCCACTGCCGCTTCCACCTACACCGCCACATCCACCGCCTCCTTAACCTCCTACTCCATATGATCCTCCTCCTCCTAGATCAAGATTTATTATTTACTTTTTTTACATATTTTATGTTATTTGAAGTCATTTCACTATCCACTTTTGTTTGCAAAGCACTTGCCATGCTCTTAACCACATTTTGCTGGCATTTGCAGCCCTCTAGCCCTTTCCATGAGGAGTATGTCGGCAGCGGACCACATGCACCACAATGGCATCCTACACAAGATAGGATAATGTGTGGATGCAAAGATAGAAATGCATAAATCACTGATTGAGGGATTAGCCAGTGTTGTCAGTTGCATATCATTGTGGCACACCTTTCGCAGTGAATTATGTATTTTTATATTTGCATCCACACATTATCCCATCTTGTGTAGGATGCCATTGTGGTGGATGTGGTCCGCTGCCGACATCCTCCATTGTATGCATGTCACGGCCTTTGGTTTGCGCTGTGACACTGTAGCCACACTCGTGGTTGCCCGCAGCAACGTGTTGCTGTGTGAGAATGCGGTGGCAGTGTCTTGGCCTTCTGGGTGATTGCCGTGACATAGTTGCCACGCATGCTGTTGCCGGTGGTAACGTGGTGTTTGGTATGCTTGTGTGTGCACTTCCCCTTTAAGTGGCTTCCTTCTTCTGTCTGGTGTTGGAAGGGTTAACTCCCTTCCTAGTGTTTTGTGAACACTGGGTTTGTGTGGGTGTGGCTGCTTGGGCTATTTAGCCTCTGCTGGATGCCTGAAGCTCAGAGTGTTCCTCCAGCATTGGTGTATGCCGGTGGTACTCTGTTCCTGGCTTTTACCATCTGTCCAGTGAAGGCCACCCTTGTGATCATTGATGTTATTATGGTGTCTCTTTCCCTTCTTATCTTTTGGTTTGTGTGGGTTATGTTCAGGGTGTTGTATGTCTTGTTTGGTGTTACATGTCTGGTGGTGTTTGGTGTCCAGCATGTTTGATAGACATTCCTCTGTCTCACGTTTATTGCAGCTATGGTTATCCTGGGGTTTCTGTGAGGTTGTGGTGTGTAAGGTGTCCTTTAATGTTGGTGTGGACAGCAGCACTTGTGCCCAGGCTCCAGTCAGTGTGTTCGTGGCAGGTAAGCGCGTTATAGGTTTCGCTTACCTGCCAACTCCATATGCTGTATGTGTTCCCCCCTGTCCTTGCAGCCTGGCCTCAGATAGAGACTCCTGTTCCTCCATGACTGGGATGAACAGGTCATCTCTTCCCTGCTCCTTGGTGAGGGATTACCAGGGCGACTCAGGGTCTCTAGGAATCCAGAGTATGAGCCATCCTACCATCGTGGTCCGCTCATACGGTCAGGAGTCAGGGAGAGGATTAGGGATGCTGTAGGAGGTGACTTGCTCCCTTATTACTCCTTTTGGACAGGCTGATACCCTCTGACACCGCATGTGGGGGGTTTCCACCACTCCCCACCGCGACAATGCATTTTTGCTGGGGATTGACGTTAGCAACGGATCACATGCAGACGAATTGCTCCCCTGGTTTTTGAGCATTTCCACTCATTTAGGCCACTTTATTTCAGTTACTTTTCTTGATATGTAGAATGTGCTGTTGCGTGCTGCTGGTAGCATTCTGTTGCCTGTGTCACTTGGTTTGTTATAGGTGGGGCTTATAGCCTTATCATTCTCTCCCACTGCCTGAGTGATCTCACTATGGAGGTATGTGGGAGATTGGCTGTAAGTTGTATCTTAGCGCCTCTCAGACCATGTTCACACTCCGTAGGTAGTTTAGTGGTAGGAACCCATGCCACGCTGAAATATGACCTTGACTGTGGTGCAATAAGGGCTCTGATGTGTTCCTGACTGGAATACATTGGCTAAAGTCTAAGTTCTTAACATCAGCTTGAGGGATTAGCCAGTGTTGTCAGTTGCATATCATTGTGGTGCACCTTTCGCAGTGATTTATCTCTACCAGGTTTTCCTTCAGGATTACCCTGTATTTAGCTCCATCCATCTTCCCATCAATGCTTGTTACCAACTTTCCTGTCCCTGTTGAAGAAAATCATCCCCACAGCATGATGCTGCTACCACCATGTTTCACAGTGGGGATGGTGTGTTCAGGGTGATATGCAGTGTTAGTTTTTCATCTTACATTGTGTTTTGCATTTCGGCCAAAAACTTTAGTCTCATCTGACCAGAGCACATTTTTCCACATTTTTTGCTGTGTCTCCTACATGTCGTGTGGCAAACTGAAAGGAGGACTTCTTATGGCTTGATTTGAAAAATGGCTATCATCTTGCCACCTTTCCAGATTTGTGGAGTAAACGACTAATCGTTTTCATGTAGACAGATTCTCCAACTTGAGCTGTGGATCTCTGCAGCTCGTCCAAAGTCACCATGGGCCTCTTGGCTGCTTCTCTAATTAGTGCTGCCCTTGGGTAGGCTGTCAGTTTAGGTGGATGGCCATGCCTTGGTAGGTTTGCAGTTGTGCCATACTTCCATTTTGGGATTATGGATTCAACAGTGCTCTGTGAGATTTTCAGAGATTGGGATATTTTTTATAACCTAATTTTGCTTTGCATAACTTTATCCCTCACCTGTCTGGTATGTTTCTTGGTTTTCAGGCTGCTGTTTTATCACTAATGTTCTCTAACAAACCTCTGAGGCCTTCACAGAATAGCTTTAGTTATACTGAGAATAAATTACACACAGGTGGACTCTATTCACTAATTAGGTGGCTTCCGAGTTTTAATTAAGTAAAAAAAATATCAAAAAAAAAAAATACCCTCACACTGCATGTTCAAGGTCATCTCTATAGACACCCTATTCACTCTAAATTACTGTTCACCTTTTCTGCAACGGCTTAGCTTTTTGCAGCCATTTTATGTCTTTGCAGAAAAATGTATCAGCCTTTTGTTAAAAAAAAATTCAGGGCGACACGTATAGTATCACTCGATTTACAGTACAGCTGGTGTATGTGATACTACATTGAGTAGTGCTGACATAAATAGGTCCTACAAGCTTTGCCTCCTCGGCTAGGGTAAAATCCATTGACCCAGCTTGCCCCACAGGCTATGGCTGAAAACAAAGGGAGAGCAACTTGTCTAGGTTTACATTAAGTGAGCCAGCGCTTGAGGCATCTCTGTTACTATGTAAAGTATCTGAGTTGATAACCTGTGTAATCCTGATAGTCTTTCCTATTACAATCATCCCTGTGTCCTATAAACCTACTGAGCCTTTGTTTCCCTTTTCTGAAAGGTAATTTTTTGTTCGTATCACTTACTGCTAGGGATTTAGTGCGTAGGCAGACGAGATGGTCTGGGTGCCCCTTCACTATCGATGACAAATATCAATGATCTTAGTGACACAGCTTGATAATAAAACCACATCTACTCTTATTAAATTTAATCACAGCCAGAGCTAATCCAGAAGCACAACTATATAGAAATTGAAGGCAGGAATAAAACACCTTGTCCCACTTACCTCTGCTTAAAATAAGGCAATGACAGGCTGCCTGCTATATCTTTATCTATAGTATTAGTAAACTATCCGAGTCAGAGAATTGTAAGCAGGGCATACACAAGTAGCTCTGGTAACATAGATTTTTAATAGCGAAAATTATGCCTGGATTTAAAGTGACTCTGTCAACATGATCTACCCTATTAAACCAGACATATAGTCGCCTACACCTCGCGTCTCGACACACAGTGAGGGAGCGCTGCTGCCAGCAGCTTAGAAAGGTGAGTATTATCTCCTTCCTGCACAGCGCTCGCTCTGCTGCCACCAATGTCTTCATATAGCATATATTGCACTAGACCAGTGTTTCCCAACCAGTGTGCCTCCAGCTGTTGCAAAACTACAACTCCCAGCATGCCCGCACAGCCAAAAGGCATGTCTGGGCATGCTGGGAGTTGTAGTTTTTCAACAGCTGGAGGCACACTGGTTGGTAAACACTGCACTAGACCACCAATGATTGTGAGTGTGTCACAGAGGTAGGCACCATTACACAGGGCTATTGGACCTGTCAATCGAAGTTGAGAGAGGAGTATAATGAGTACTAGGGGCGGAGGTTGTAGCGGTGCTCAAGCTCTACACCCATCCCCTTGGTGCGCCAACTGCTGAGTTTCATAAATATAAAAGTGCTCATTTCTCCACAACCATGCAAGATACAAATGAAAGAAAGGTATTGTTTTCTTCAGAATAACCAACCTTATCATGCTACATGCCTGGTTTAATAGGGTAGATCATGCTAACTACTAAGGCTACTTTCAAATTATTATTTTTTTGTTTTTTTGCGGATCTGCAAAAACGCTTCCATTACAATAATACAATTTGTCATGAACGGATATGGTTGTATTATGTATTATATAGCCATGACTGATCCGTTATGAACACCATTGAAAGTCAATGGGGGCGGATCCGTTTTCCATTGTGTCAGAGAAAACGGATCCGTCCCTATTGACTTACATTGTGTGTCAGGACGGATTCGTCTTGCTCCGCATCAGATTGCGGACAGAAAAACACTACTTGCAGTGTTATTCGGTCCGCGATGGGGATGCAACCAAACGGAACGGAATGCATTTTGGTGCATTCCGTTTAGTTCAGTTCAATTTTGTCCCCATTGACAATGAATGGGGACAAAACTTAAGCATTGACGGATCTCAATAGCGGAATTGAAAACGCTAATGTGAAATTAGCCTAAGAGTTAAAGGGGTTATCCCATGAAAAAGGTTTGCTGTAAAATTATAAGGACATTTCAAATGAAGTATTATTTCAATATACATACACTAAAAATACAGTACATTTTTTTGTGTACATTTTGCTCTCTGGTAACACCCCCTGTTGGTATTCCTGTGGCTAAAATTCTGGTCTGCTTTCTACTTCATTCAATGGTGGACTGACATTCTCAGTAGCTTGCCATAGGGACCTTATAGAGAAGCAGGTGATGTGGTTCAGACACCTTTCATTTATTCAAAGAGGAAAAATGAAGGCTATCTTGACTGTGCAGCTTGATGAAAAACTCCAGTGGATGTTGGTTTGTTTTTTTAAAGGATGTTTATAAGGCGCTAAATAGTGTTGATCGAGCATGCTCGGCCGATAACCTGTTCAGCCAATAAACGTGCAGGTAATTACTGCCCTCACTGTAATGCCAGTATCCATGTTGGCTACTGGCATTACAGTGATTGGCTGGCCGACACGCCCCATCTCATCATTCTAGTCAGGGAGAGCTAAGATTAGGAAGGAACAGAGATTGTAAGGAGTGTAATTGAATATTTATTTTTTGTACAAAAACGTTTCAGAGACCCAAAAGTCCTTGTAAGGACTATTGTGTGTGACAGCAGCAATATATGTTTGTAGCGCAACCTGCTCTAAATTGCTCAGTCTTAGGGTGCATTCACACGACCGTAAGTGTTTAACGGTCCGCAAATTGCGGATCCGCAAAACACGGATGACGGCCATGTGCGTTCCGCATTTTGCTATATAGAGAATGCCCATTCTTGTCCGCAAGCGCAGACAAGAATAGGACATGCTCCATATTTTTTGCGAGGACGCGGAACGGAACAGCGGATGCGGAGAGCACATGGTGTTTTTCAGCCCCATTGAAATAAATGGGTCCGCACTAGAGTTGAGCGAACACCTGGATGTTCGGGTTCGAGAAGTTCGGCCGAACATCCCGGAAATGTTCGGGTTCGGGATCCGAACCCGATCCGAACTTCGTCCCGAACCCGAACCCCATTGAAGTCAATGGGGACCCGAACTTTTCGGCACTAAAAAGGCTGTAAAACAGCCCAGGAAAGAGCTAGAGGGCTGCAAAAGGCAGCAACATGTAGGTAAATCCCCTGCAAACAAATGTGGATAGGGAAATGAATTAAAATAAAAATTAAATAAATAAAAATTAACCAAAATCAATTGGAGAGAGGTTCCATAGCAGAGAATCTGGCTTCCCGTCACCTACCACTGGAACAGTCCATTCTCAGATATTTAGGCCCCGGCACCCAGGCAGAGGAGAGAGGTCCCGTAACAGAGAATCTGTCTTCATGTCAGCAGAGAATTAGTCTGCATGTCATAGCAGAGAATGAGGCTTCACGTCAGCCACCACTGCAACAGTCCATTGGCATATATTTAGGCCCAGCACCCAGGCAGAGGAGGGAGGTCCCGTAACAGAGAATCTGTCTTCATGTCAGCAGAGAATTAGTCTGCATGTCATAGCAGAGAATGAGGCTTCACGTCAGCCACCACTGCAACAGTCCATTGGCATATATTTAGGCCCAGCACACACACAGGCAGAGGAGAGAGGTCCCGTAACAGAGAATCTGGCTTCATGTCAGCAGAGAATCAGTCTGCATGTCATAGCAGAGAATGAGGCTTCACGTCAGCCACCACTGCAACAGTCCATTGGCATATATTTAGGCCCAGCACACACACAGGCAGAGGAGAGAGGTCCCGTAACAGAGGATCTGGCTTCATGTCAGCAGAGAATCAGTCTGCATGTCATAGCAGAGAATCAGGCTTCACGTCAGCCACCACTGCAACAGTCCATTGTCATAAATTTAGGCCCAGCACCCAGGCAGAGGAGAGAGGTCCCGTAACAGACAATCTGGCTTCATGTCAGCAGAGAATTAGTCTGCATGTCATAGCAGAGAATGAGGCTTCACGTCAGCCACCACTGCAACAGTCCATTGGCATATATTTAGGCCTAGCACACAGGCAGAGGAGAGAGGTCCCGTAACAGACAATCTGGCTTCATGTCAGCAGAGAATCAGTCTGCATGTCATAGCAGAGAATGAGGCTTCACGTCACCCACCACTGCAACAGTCCATTGGCATATATTTAGGCCTAGCACACAGGCAGAGCAGAGAGGTCCCGTAACAGACAATCTGGCTTCATGACAGCAGAGAATCAGTCTGCATGTCATAGCAGAGAATGAGGCTTCACGTCACCCACCACTGCAACAGTCCATTGGCATATATTTAGGCCTAGCACACAGGCAGAGCAGAGAGGTCCCGTAACAGACGATCTGGCTTCATGTCAGCAGAGAATCAGTCTGCATGTCATAGCAGAGAATGAGGCTTCACGTCAGCCACCACTGCAACAGTCCATTGGCATATATTTAGGCCTAGCACACAGGCAGAGGAGAGAGGTCCCGTAACAGACAATCTGGCTTCATGTCAGCAGAGAATCAGTCTGCATGTCATAGCAGAGAATGAGGCTTCACGTCACCCACCACTGCAACAGTCCATTGGCATATATTTAGGCCCAGCACCCAGGCAGAGGAGGGAGGTCCCGTAACAGAGAATCTGTCTTCATGTCAGCAGAGAATTAGTCTGCATGTCATAGCAGAGAATGAGGCTTCACGTCAGCCACCACTGCAACAGTCCATTGGCATATATTTAGGCCCAGCACCCAGGCAGAGGAGGGAGGTCCCGTAACAGAGAATCTGTCTTCATGTCAGCAGAGAATTAGTCTGCATGTCATAGCAGAGAATGAGGCTTCACGTCAGCCACCACTGCAACAGTCCATTGGCATATATTTAGGCCCAGCACCCAGGCAGAGGAGGGAGGTCCCGTAACAGACAATCTGGCTTCATGTCAGCAGAGAATCAGTCTGCATGTCATAGCAGAGAATGAGGCTTCACGTCACCCACCACTGCAACAGTCCATTGGCATATATTTAGGCCCAGCACCCAGGCAGAGGAGGGAGGTCCCGTAACAGAGAATCTGTCTTCATGTCAGCAGAGAATTAGTCTGCATGTCATAGCAGAGAATGAGGCTTCACGTCAGCCACCACTGCAACAGTCCATTGGCATATATTTAGGCCCAGCACCCAGGCAGAGGAGGGAGGTCCCGTAACAGAGAATCTGTCTTCATGTCAGCAGAGAATTAGTCTGCATGTCATAGCAGAGAATGAGGCTTCACGTCAGCCACCACTGCAACAGTCCATTGGCATATATTTAGGCCCAGCACACACACAGGCAGAGGAGAGAGGTCCCGTAACAGAGAATCTGTCTTCATGTCAGCAGAGAATTAGTCTGCATGTCATAGCAGAGAATGAGGCTTCACGTCAGCCACCACTGCAACAGTCCATTGGCATATATTTAGGCCCAGCACCCAGGCAGAGGAGGGAGGTCCCGTAACAGAGAATCTGTCTTCATGTCAGCAGAGAATTAGTCTGCATGTCATAGCAGAGAATGAGGCTTCACGTCAGCCACCACTGCAACAGTCCATTGGCATATATTTAGGCCCAGCACACACACAGGCAGAGGAGAGAGGTCCCGTAACAGAGAATCTGGCTTCATGTCAGCAGAGAATCAGTCTGCATTTCATAGCAGAGAATGAGGCTTCACGTCAGCCACCACTGCAACAGTCCATTGGCATATATTTAGGCCCAGCACACACACAGGCAGAGGAGAGAGGTCCCGTAACAGAGAATCTGGCTTCATGTCAGCAGAGAATCAGTCTGCATGTCATAGCAGAGAATGAGGCTTCACGTCAGCCACCACTGCAACAGTCCATTGGCATATATTTAGGCCCAGCACACACACAGGCAGAGGAGAGAGGTCCCGTAACAGAGAATCTGGCTTCATGTCAGCAGAGAATCAGTCTGCATGTCATAGCAGAGAATGAGGCTTCACGTCAGCCACCACTGCAACAGTCCATTGGCATATATTTAGGCCCAGCACACACACAGGCAGAGGAGAGAGGTCCCGTAACAGAGGATCTGGCTTCATGTCAGCAGAGAATCAGTCTGCATGTCATAGCAGAGAATCAGGCTTCACGTCAGCCACCACTGCAACAGTCCATTGTCATAAATTTAGGCCCAGCACCCAGGCAGAGGAGAGAGGTCCCGTAACAGACAATCTGGCTTCATGTCAGCAGAGAATTAGTCTGCATGTCATAGCAGAGAATGAGGCTTCACGTCAGCCACCACTGCAACAGTCCATTGGCATATATTTAGGCCTAGCACACAGGCAGAGGAGAGAGGTCCCGTAACAGAGAATCTGGCTTCATGTCAGCAGAGAATCAGTCTGCATGTCATAGCAGAGAATGAGGCTTCACGTCACCCACCACTGCAACAGTCCATTGGCATATATTTAGGCCTAGCACACAGGCAGAGGAGAGGTTCATTCAACTTTGGGTAGCCTCGCAATATAATGGTAAAATGAAAATAAAAATAGGATTGAATGAGGAAGTGCCCTGGAGTCCAATAATATATGGTTATGGGGAGGTAGTTAATGTCTAATCTGGACAAGGGACGGACAGGTCCTGTGGGATCCATGCCTGGTTCATTTTTATGAACGTCAGCTTGTCCACATTGGCTGTAGACAGGCGGCTGCGTTTGTCTGTAATGACGCCCCCTGCCGTGCTGAATACACGTTCAGACAAAACGCTGGCTGCCGGGCAGGCCAGCACCTCCAAGGCATAAAAGGCTAGCTCTGGCCACGTGGACAATTTAGAGACCCAGAAGTTGAATGGGGCCGAACCATCAGTCAGTACGTGGAGGGGTGTGCACACGTACTGTTCCACCATGTTAGTGAAATGTTGCCTCCTGCTAACACGTTGCGTATCAGGTGGTGGTGCAGTTAGCTGTGGCGTGTTGACAAAAGTTTTCCACATCTCTGCCATGCTAACCCTGCCCTCAGAGGAGCTGGCCGTGACACAGCTGCCTTGGCGACCTCTTGCTCCTCCTCTGCCTTGGCCTTGGGCTTCCACTTGTTCCCCTGTGACATTTGGGAATGCTCTCAGTAGCGCGTCTACCAACGTGCGCTTGTACTCGCGCATCTTCCTATCACGCTCCAGTGCAGGAAGTAAGGTGGGCACATTGTCTTTGTAGCGTGGATCCAGCAGGGTGGCAACCCAGTAGTCCGCACAGGTTAAAATGTGGGCAACTCTGCTGTCGTTGCGCAGGCACTGCAGCATGTAGTCGCTCATGTGTGCCAGGCTGCCCAGGGGTAAGGACAAGCTGTCCTCTGTGGGAGGCGTATCGTCATCGTCCTGCCTTTCCCCCCAGCCACGCACCAGTGATGGACCCGAGCTGCGTTGGGTGCCACCCCGCTGTGACCATGCTTCATCCTCATCCTCCTCCACCTCCTCCTCATCCTCGTCCTCCTCATCCTCCAGTAGTGGGCCCTGGCTGGCCACATTTGTACCTGGCCTCTGCTGTTGCCAAAAACCTCCCTCTGAGTCACTTCGAAGAGACTGGCCTGAAAGTGCTAAAAATGACCCCTCTTCCTCCTCCTCCTCCTCCTCCTGGGCCACCTCCTCTTCCATCATCGCCCTAAGTGTTTTCTCAAGGAGACATAGAAGTGGTATTGTAACGATGATAACGGTGTCATCGCCACTGGCCATGTTGGTGGAGTACTCGAAACAGCGCAACAGGGCACACAGGTCTCGCATGGAGGCCCAGTCATTGGTGGTGAAGTGGTGCTGTTCTGTAGTGCGACTGACCCGTGCGTGCTGCAGCTGAAACTCCACTATGGCCTGCTGCTGCTCGCACAGTCTGTCCAGCATGTGCAAGGTGGAGTTCCACCTGGTGGGCACGTCGCATATGAGGCGGTGAGCGGGAAGGCCGAAGTTACGCTGTAGCGCAGACAGGCGAGCAGCAGCAGGATGTGAACGCCGGAAGCGCGAACAGACGGCCCGCACTTTATGCAGCAGCTCTGACATGTCGGGGTAGTTGTGAATGAACTTCTGCACCACCAAATTCAGCACATGCGCCAAGCAAGGGATGTGCGTCAAATTGGCTAGTCCCAGAGCTGCAACGAGATTTCGCCCATTATCACACACCACCAGGCCGGGCTTGAGGCTCACCGGCAGCAACCACTCGTCGGTCTGTTGTTCAATACCCCGCCACAACTCCTGTGCGGTGTGGGGCCTCTCCCCCAAACATATGAGTTTCAGAATGGCCTGCTGACGTTTACCCCGGGCTGTGCTGAAGTTGGTGGTGAAGGTGTGTGGCTGACTGGATGAGCAGGTGGAAGAAGAGGAGGAGGAAGCCGAGAAGGAGGAGGTGGCAACAGGAGGCAAAGAATGTTGCCCTGCGATCCTTGGCGGCGGCAGGACGTGCGCCAAACAGCTCTCCGCCTGGGGCCCAGCTGCCACTACATTTACCCAGTGTGCAGTTAGGGAGATATAGCGTCCCTGGCCGTGCTTACTGGTCCACGTATCTGTGGTTAGGTGGACCTTGCTACAGATGGCGTTGCGCAGTGCACACTTGATTTTATCGGATACTTGGTTGTGCAGGGAAGGCACGGCTCTCTTGGAGAAGTAGTGCCGGCTGGGAACAACATACTGTGGGACAGCAAGCGACATGAGCTGTTTGAAGCTGTCTGTGTCCACCAGCCTAAATGACAGCATTTCATAGGCCAGTAGTTTAGAAATGCTGGCATTCAGGGCCAGGGATCGAGGGTGGCTAGGTGGGAATTTACGCTTTCTATCAAATGTTTGTGAGATGGAGAGCTGAACGCTGGCGTGTGACATGGTTGAGACGCTTGGTGACGGAGGTGGTGGTGGTGGTGTTGGTGGTACATCCCCTGTTTGCTGGGCGGCAGGTGCCAACGTTCCTCCAGAGGCGGAGGAAGAGGCCGAGGCGGCAGCAGCAGAATAGGCCGAGGCGGCAGCAGCAGAAGAGGTAGCAGGGGGAGCCTGAGTGACTTCCTTGGTTTTAAGGTGTTTACTCCACTGCAGTTCATGCTTTGCATGCAGGTGCCTGGTCATGCAGGTTGTGCTCAGGTTCAGAACGTTAATGCCTCGCTTCAGGCTCTGATGGCACAGCGTGCAAACCACTCGGGTCTTGTCGTCAGCACATTGTTTGAAGAAGTGCCATGCCAGGGAACTCCTTGAAGCTGCCTTTGGGGTGCTCGGTCCCAGATGGCTGCGGTCAGTAGCAGGCGGAGTCTCTTGGCGGCGGGTGTTCTGCTTTTGCCCACTGCTCCCTCTTTTGCTACGCTGTTGGCTCGGTCTCACCACTGCCTCTTCCTCCGAACTGTGAAAGTCAGTGGCACGACCTTCATTCCATGTGGGGTCTAGGACCTCATCGTCCCCTGCATCGTCTTCCACCCAGTCTTGATCCCTGACCTCCTGTTCAGTCTGCACACTGCAGAAAGACGCAGCAGCTGGCACCTGTGTTTCGTCATCATCAGAGACATGCTGAGGTGGTATTCCCATGTCCTCATCATCAGGAAACATAAGTGGTTGTGCGTCAGTGCATTCTATGTCTTTCACCGCTGGGGAAGGGCTAGGTGGATGCCCTTGGGAAACCCTGCCAGCGGAGTCTTCAAACAGCATAAGAGACTGCTGCATAACTTGAGGCTGAGACAGTTTCCCTGGTATGCATGGGGGTGATGTGACAGACTGATGGGGTTGGTTTTCAGGCGCCATCTGTGCGCTTTCTGCAGAAGACTGGGTGGGAGATAATGTGAACGTGCTGGATCCACTGTCGGCCACCCAATTGACTAATGCCTGTACCTGCTCAGGCCTTACCATCCTTAGAACGGCATTGGGCCCCACCATATATCGCTGTAAATTCTGGCGGCTACTGGGACCTGAGGTAGTTGGTACACTAGGACGTGTGGATGTGGCAGAACGGCCACGTCCTCTCCCAGCACCAGAGGGTCCACTAACACCACCACGACCATGTCCACGTCCGCGTCCCTTACTAGATGTTTTTCTCATTGTTATGGTTCACCACAACAACAAATATATTATTTGGCCCAATGTATTGTATTCAAATTCAGCGGGATATAAATTTGAGGCCTAGTATTTAGGCGCTGGGTGACCGGTATGGATTTAGTGACAGAATTAGACTTGGAAATGCACAGAAGCGTGTGTGTGTGAAGTTATTCTGAATGACCCAATGTGCACCTTGAATATTATATACCCTTTTAGGGATAGATTTCAAATAGCTCTGATATAGCAGAAACCACTAAATTATGAAATTGCTAAATTGGGAATTGTATTTCAACCCAGAACAAGAAATGTGCTTGAACGGACACTAAATAACTCGCCCAGCTACAGCACTAACGAGAGATTTAGCAGGATATAAATTTGAGGCCTAGTATTTAGGCGCTGGGTGACAGGTATGGGTTTAGTGACAGAATTAGACTTGGAAATACACAGTAGCGGGTGTGTGTGAAGTTATTCTGAATGACCCAATGTGCACCTTGAATATTATATACCCTTTTAGGGATAGATTTCAAATAGCTCTGATATAGCAGAAACCACTAAATTATGAAATTGCTAAATTGGGAATTGTATTTCAACCCAGAACAAGAAATGTGCTTGAACGGACACTAAATAACTCGCCCAGCTACAGCACTAACGAGAGATTTAGCAGGATATAAATTTGAGGCCTAGTATTTAGGCGCTGGGTGACAGGTATGGGTTTAGTGACAGAATTAGACTTGGAAATACACAGTAGCGGGTGTGTGTGAAGTTATTCTGAATGACCCAATGTGCACCTTGAATATTATATACCCTTTTAGGGATAGATTTCAAATAGCTCTGATATAGCAGAAACCACTAAATTATGAAATTGCTAAATTGGGAATTGTATTTCAACCCAGAACAAGAAATGTGCTTGAACGGACACTAAATAACTCGCCCAGCTACAGCACTAACGAGAGATTTAGCAGGATATAAATTTGAGGCCTAGTATTTAGGCGCTGGGTGACAGGTATGGGTTTAGTGACAGAATTAGACTTGGAAATACACAGTAGCGGGTGTGTGTGAAGTTATTCTGAATGACCCAATGTGCACCTTGAATATTATATACCCTTTTAGGGATAGATTTCAAATAGCTCTGATATAGCAGAAACCACTAAATTATGAAATTGCTAAATTGGGAATTGTATTTCAACCCAGAACAAGAAATGTGCTTGAACGGACACTAAATAACTCGCCCAGCTACAGCACTAACGAGAGATTTAGCAGGATATAAATTTGAGGCCTAGTATTTAGGCGCTGGGTGACAGGTATGGGTTTAGTGACAGAATTAGACTTGGAAATACACAGTAGCGGGTGTGTGTGAAGTTATTCTGAATGACCCAATGTGCACCTTGAATATTATATACCCTTTTAGGGATAGATTTCAAATAGCTCTGATATAGCAGAAACCACTAAATTATGAAATTGCTAAATTGGGAATTGTATTTCAACCCAGAACAAGAAATGTGCTTGAACGGACACTAAATAACTCGCCCAGCTACAGCACTAACGAGAGATTTAGCAGGATATAAATTTGAGGCCTAGTATTTAGGCGCTGGGTGACAGGTATGGGTTTAGTGACAGAATTAGACTTGGAAATACACAGTAGCGGGTGTGTGTGAAGTTATTCTGAATGACCCAATGTGCACCTTGAATATTATATACCCTTTTAGGGATAGATTTCAAATAGCTCTGATATAGCAGAAACCACTAAATTATGAAATTGCTAAATTGGGAATTGTATTTCAACCCAGAACAAGAAATGTGCTTGAACGGACACTAAATAACTCGCCCAGCTACAGCACTAACGAGAGATTTAGCAGGATATAAATTTGAGGCCTAGTATTTAGGCGCTGGGTGACAGGTATGGGTTTAGTGACAGAATTAGACTTGGAAATACACAGTAGCGGGTGTGTGTGAAGTTATTCTGAATGACCCAATGTGCACCTTGAATATTATATACCCTTTTAGGGATAGATTTCAAATAGCTCTGATATAGCAGAAACCACTAAATTATGAAATTGCTAAATTGGGAATTGTATTTCAACCCAGAACAAGAAATGTGCTTGAACGGACACTAAATAACTCGCCCAGCTACAGCACTAACGAGAGATTTAGCAGGATATAAATTTGAGGCCTAGTATTTAGGCGCTGGGTGACAGGTATGGGTTTAGTGACAGAATTAGACTTGGAAATACACAGTAGCGGGTGTGTGTGAAGTTATTCTGAATGACCCAATGTGCACCTTGAATATTATATACCCTTTTAGGGATAGATTTCAAATAGCTCTGATATAGCAGAAACCACTAAATTATGAAATTGCTAAATTGGGAATTGTATTTCAACCCAGAACAAGAAATGTGCTTGAACGGACACTAAATAACTCGCCCAGCTACAGCACTAAGGACAGATTTAGCTGGATATAAATTTGAGGCCTAGTATTTAGGCGCTGGGTGACAGGTATGGGTTTAGTGACAGAATTAGACTTGGAAATGCACAGTAGCGAGTGTGTGAAGTTATTCTGAATGACCCTATGTGCACCTTGAATATTATATACCCTTTTAGGGATAGATTTCAAATAGCTCTGATACAGCAGAAACCACTAAATTTTTAAATTGCTAAATTGGGAATTGTATTTCAACCCAGAACAAAAAATGTGCTTTGACGGACACTAAATAACTTTCCCAGCCACAACAGGACAGCGGTAACGAGAGATTTAGCGGGATATAAATTTGAGGCCTATTATTTAGGCGCTGGGTGACCGGTATGGATTTAGTGACAGAATTAGACTGGGATATGGCCAAAAAATAACCACACTATTGCTGGTTAAATGCACTTGGTGATGGGCGCAGCTTGCCCCAGATGTAGTATATGGCCAAAAAATGAACAGACTATTGCTGGTTAAATGCACTTGGTGTGATAGCTTGACCAACCACACTACTGAGGGTTAAATGCACTTGGTGTGACAGCTTCACCCTGATGTAGGCTTTAGCCAAAAAACAACCACACCATTGAGGGTTAAATGCACTTGGTCGCAGCTTGTGCTGGCGCACCACAAGACACAAAATGGCCGCCGATCACCCCAGAAAAATGTGACTGACAAACGGTCTGGGCAGCCTAAAAACAGTGAGCAATTGAGGATCAGCAGCTCAATGATCCACAGCTGCAGATCGATCAGTTAATCAAGTCCTTTGGAGGAGTTAATCTGCCTAATCTCGCCCTACTGTCGCAGCCGCAACCTCTCCCTCCGCTAATCAGAGCAGAGTGACGGGCGGCGCTATGTGACTCCAGCTTAAATAGAGGCTGGGTCACATGGTGCTCTGGCCAATCACAGCCATGCCAATAGTAGGCATGGCTGTGATGGCCTCTTGGGGCAAGTAGTATGACGCTTGTTGATTGGCTGCTTTGCAGCCTTTCAAAAAGCGCCAAGAAAGCGTCACAAAAGCGCGAAGAAAGCGACGAACACCGAACCCGAACCCGGACTTTTACGAAAATGTCACGGACACCCCAAAATTCGGTACGAACCCGAACTATACAGTTCGAGTTCGCTCATCCCTAGTCCGCACCCATTCTGCAAAATTGCGGAACGTATGCGGATCCATTTATACGGTCGTCCGAATGCACCCTTAGGGAGAGCTGTGCATAGGAAGGGACAGACAGTGTAGAGAGTGTACCAGGAAGATTTTTGTACAAAAAACTTTTCGAGACCCAAAAGTCCTTTTAAGTACTATTGTGTGTGACAGCAGCAATATATATTTTTGGCGCATCCTGCGCTACATACCGTGTAATAGGCCGCTGCGGGCAGGTAAATTATTTGTGCCACATCTCCTGTTTAAAGTGTGCGCATCCCTTAAATATCAGTGATATCCAGTGTACTTTTTCCTTAGACACTGCGAACTGTGACATTACCTGTGGTACCCATCCTTTATAACGTTTCCTCATCACAAATACCTTTGTACATTTTTTGGTGCATACACTTCCAAATCCTACGCTACTGTAAGTGTGACATGCTTTCAAGCATATATCACATTTAAAATGAAGAAGGCGAGCAGTAAGGGACGGGGAAGTGGTAGTGATGCGGATGGTGCATGCATGGTGCGCAGAGAAACTTTGCCTGCTGTCAGAGCACAAGAAAAACAATCATCCACGATACCTAGCTTCATGTCCCAGTTTGCAGGGCGGCACAGGACAACGCTTGCGAAGTCGGCCCAGTGCCAGCAGGTGGTCGGTTGGATTGCAGCAGATAATGCTTCCAGTCGGTTAAGCACCACCCTGTCTTCCATCAAGTCCAGTCTCAGTAGCCAGGAGTCTGGTCAACACAATCCTCACCCTGATCCTCCTTCCTCCCACCATGTACAGTCTGGCAAAATAAGTGATCCCACACTCGGATATTCCGAGGACCTCTTTTCATCACCAATACTTGATTTAGCCCTCTCGCCATCATGCTTAAAGAGGGACATGAGATCTTGTGCCCTGATTCCCAACTTCTTGAGCATTGACAGTCACAAGAAGATGACGTGGGGAACAGCAATTAGTGTTTAATGAGGTGGATGATGATGAGACACAGTTGCCAATGAGTTAACCGCAATTACTGTCTCAAGAGGTTGAACAAGAGAATGAGACACAGTTGTAAATCACTGAGGTTGTGGTTAGGTCAACAAATCAGGAGGGTGATCAGAGTGAGGAAGTGGAAGAGGAGGTGGTGGACGATGAGGTCACTGACCCAACATGGGAAGGTGGAAAGCCGAGCGAGGACAGCAGTACAGAGGGGGAG
The DNA here is from genome assembly GCF_014858855.1 of Bufo gargarizans. NCBI lineage: Eukaryota > Metazoa > Chordata > Amphibia > Anura > Bufonidae > Bufo > Bufo gargarizans. The sequence goes on from NC_058087.1 coordinate 70,641,079, forward strand.
GTATCTGCAGCACCGCAACAGGCTGGAAGAGGCAGTGGGTGCCAAAAGGCAGAAGGTGGGCCACACCAAACAGGCCTGCATCTGTTCCACGGTGCACTACCCTGTGGAAATCTCCCTTGCCAAGGGGTAGATGTTCTGCAGCATGGAGGAAAGCGTGGAGTACAAAAGAATAGTAGTTTGCAAAATGTGCCATACGAAAATGAGCCGGGATGTAAACACTAGCAACCTCACCACCACCAGCATGATCCGCTACATGGCATCCAAGCACCGTATTAAGTGGGACGAACGCCTGGGTCCACAATCTGTGTCTGCAGGTCACAACCCTGCCTCCTCTCCCCCTATGTTACATGCTGGCTCAATCCACTGTCAAAGGCGCAGGCCCGGATGCCTCCTGCCCTGCACCTGGACCTTAGCAAGCACCATCAGTGACCACATCCACTTCCATGTCCCAGCGCAGCGTCCAAATGTCCTTACCCCAGGCCCTTGAACGCAAGCGAAATTACACAGCCACCCACCCACAGGCCATAGCACTAAATGCGCAACTTTCCAAATTACTGGCCCTGGAAATGTTGCCATTTAGGCTTGTGGACACTGAGGCCTTCCGCAGCCTGATGTCGGTGTGTCGTGCCCGCATTGCACCAAAATGTGTCCTGTAACCTCACACGTGCCCTGACCAATGCAGTTACTGGAAAGGTCCACTTAACCACGGACACATGGACAAGTGCATTCGGCCAGGGACGCTACATTTCCCTGACGGCACACTGCGTGAATGTTGTGGAGGCCAGGAGATAGTCGTACCCTGGGAAGGCACAGGTACTACCAACGTCAAGGATTGAGGGCCCTACGTCGATCAGGGTTTTCGCCAGCACCTACGTTAATGGCTCCAAACCCCACTTCTCCTCCTCCGCCTCCTCCTCCTCTTCCACCTCCAAATTATCCGCGTGCAGCACCAGTTAGTCATCAGCCGGTAGCTGGAAGCAGTGTAGCACTTCAGTGGGGAAGCGGCAACATGCCATGCTGAAGCTGATATGATTAGGGGACAAACAGCACACCGCCGCAGAGCTGTGGCAGGGGATAAGAGACCAGACTGAGCTGTGGCTCTTGCTACTAAACCTACAACCAGGCATGTTTTTTTCTAATAATGGCCCTAACTTGGTGGTGGATTTGGAGCTCGGCAAGCTCAGACACATTCCATGCCAAGCTACGTGTTCAACCTTGTGGTTTAGCGGTTTCTCGAAATCTACCCCAATTTTCATGAGATACTGGTGAAGGTGCGCCACGTGTGTGCACATTTCCACAAGTCATCGACAGCTTCCGCCGGTCTGTTAACTCTGCAGCAGCGCTTTAAATTGCACTCACCTGCTGTTGTGTGAGCAGTGGAATACCAGCTGCAACATGGTCGTCGCCTTTCCAGTCAGCTTCCGCTATTCGCAAGCAAGGAGTGGACATGGATGTCTAACCTCTGAGAGGTTTTAAGAAACTTTGAGGCATCAACACAGATGGTGAGCGTCGATAATGCTATTATTAGCGTAACCATCCCATTTCTGATTCTACTCAAACGCTCGTTGATCACAATTAAGGACGACACTTTGCATGTGGAAGTGGTGGAAATGGGGGAAGACATTACACAGGGTGATAGCCAGACCACCCTCAGTTCGTCTTCTCAGCGCGAAATGGACGATGAAGAGGAGGAGCAGGAGACGGTTGCCTCCGCTACAGGGGGTAGCACCCATGGAAGTTTAATTCCATCTGATCAGCGTGGGTGGGCAAAAGAGAAAGAAGAGGAGATTAAGAGTGATCCTCCTGATGACGACGGCAAAGTCTTGCCTGTTGGTACTCTGGCACACATGGCTGACTTTATGTTAGGCTGCCTTTCCCGCGACCCTCACGTTATACGCATTTTAGACAACACAGATTACTGGTTGTTCACCCTTCTCGACCCCCGCTACAAAGAGAACTTCTCATCTTTCATTCCTCTGGTAGAGAGGACAAGCAAAACGGTGCAATACCAGAAGATCCTTGTTGAAAAATTGCTCCAAAAATTTCCATCTGACAACGCTGGCAGCAGAGTCCTTAGTTCCTTGGCCAACCGAGGAGGGGAGACAAGGGCAACACACAGCAGTTACAACAGAGGCAGGGTAACAGTCTCCAAAGCCTGGGACAGTTTTATGACACCCCGCCAGCACCCTCACCCTGATGTGTAGCCTAGTGTCACAAGGAGGGAAATTTTTTGGAAGATGGTGAAGGAGTACATAGCAGACCATATCAGTGTCCTCAATGATCCCTCAGTGCCTTACAACTACTGGGTGTCCAAGCTGGACACGTGGCACGAACTGCCGCTCTACGCCTTGGAGGTGCTGGCCTGACCTGCCGCCAGCGTTTTGTCTGAGCGGGTATTTAGTGCTGCTGGTGGCATTATAACAAATAAGCGTATCCACCTGTCAACTGAAAATGCTGACCAGTTGACTCTTATAAAAATGAACAAGGCCTGGAATTGCCATGACTTCTCGACTCCACCAGAGGAAAGCTGATGAACATAAAAGCACTTTAAATGTGTTGTTTATAATGTACTGAATACACTGTATTCCCATGCACCCCTTCCACCACAAACAAGGGTATATGGTTGAAACTTCCTTTTCTCATCTTGGTATTGTAGCGCCATTTTATTTCATGTGTTATTTATGGGGTGTCTTGGATTCTTCTTCCTCTCTGATATGGTGCCCCCTAACACAGGCTAAAGTATGTTCTAGCTTTGCAGATACCAAAGGAGTGGAGTCTTATTGGATGCTATGCTGGCAGCCCATGCCCACTCCTTTCCTGACCCATTGCTCCACCTCTGCTCTTTCGTAGCGGGCCCGGCGATCAGCATTTGCTGTCTTGCCCAGTCTCTTCTTTCTGCCCTTAGGGTGTGCTGGCCACCTAAGGGTATTTAAGGCACCATCCTCTGGGGAGGGTGCCTGAGCTTTAGATTATTTTGCTTGCTACTTTCTAATGAAGGTGTGCTGTTCTGTTTGCCTGCCTGTGTACCGATCTCTGCCTGTTTACCTATTCTTCCTGTTTTGCCTGTTTCCCAACTACTAGTTTTGCCTGACCTCTCAGTGCTTTGTATTAGTGTTTCTGACCCCTGTCGCTCAGCAGCCAATCATACCAGGACTATTCCAATAGATAAAGGCCTGGTGGCTTCCAGCGAAGTCCAGATCCCTGTATAGGGATTCCCTCCCCACAATCATCCGTTCAATTGAGCAGTGTAAACAGCCCTTTAGATAGGGAACAACAATTATACTTTGCAGCTCTCTATGCATGGAGGAACATACAGAGGGACATGAAGGGCAGAGCTTGGTGTGGAGGACAGGTGTCAGAGATTTGCAAGGAGGGATTTGATAGGTGCTGATATAATCCTATAGTTTACAGAAAGCCAGCCAAACAAGAGAGATCGACATCTCATCTACACAGGAGAACAAACTTTGGACTGGTAATAAAATTGAAATAAAATTACACAACTGTCTATAAAAAAAGGGATACCAAATTTATGGATGCAACTGAGCTGGGATTAAACAAATCACCTTACTACAATATTGCTAATGTGTAACCATTATATGTCTAAAATAATATCTTCCTCAATAATATTATCTGCCTCACAGTGCAAAAAAAAAAAAATCACAGCTATCCCCTTTCTTCGTCTTTAGTATATGACTAGTGATGAGCGAAGTTTACAAAAATTTGATTTGGCTGCTTCGCCAAATTTCACAATGAAATTCACTTTGTGACAAATAACATCATCACAAAGTGCATTTCTTTGTAAGTAGCGGGCGCAATGACTGGGAACAGCGATTGCACTGCCCCCCGTCATTGAACCGCCTCAGATGCCGCATTCATCACTGATCGCGGCATCTGTGATGAAAAATGAGGGCTTTCAGGGGTTAATCAGTTAATAAATACTCACCTTATCCATTTGAGCGCAAAGAGTCCGCCATGGCCAACGTGATTGAAGATCCTGCACGAAATCTCCTGCGGTGCGTGATGACATCATCACGCTGGCCAGCATGGTGACATCATACGTCACTGTGCATGGGATTTCGGGTGGGATCTTCAATTGAAATGCCTGCGACGGATTCTTCGTGCTCAAATGGATAAGGTGAGTATTATTATTTTTAAGGAATACATTTTTTTTACCGCCATTTCAGGGAAAATGTATTCGTTACCATGAAGCAAGAGGAATTTCGTCTTCGCAGCTAATCAAACTTTTCCTGAAATTCAGATAGAAGTCGACTTTGGATACTTCGATTTGCTCAACCCTATATATGACAACAAATTACATGTACTGTAGATATATATATATATATACAGACGTGGACAAAATTGTTGGTACCCTTTGGTCAATGAAAGAAAAAGTCACAATGGTCACAGAAATAACTTTAATCTGACAAAAGTAATAATAAATTAAAATTCTATAAATGTTAACCAATGAAAGTCAGACATTGTTTTTCAACCATGCTTCAACAGAATTATGTAAAAAAATAAACTCATGAAACAGGCATGGACAAAAATGATGGTACCCCTAACTTAATATTTTGTTGCGCAACCTTTTGAGGCAATCACTGCAATCAAACGCTTCCTGTAACTGTCAATGAGACATCTGCACCTCTCAGCAGGTATTTTGGCCCACTCCTCATGAGCAAACTGCTCCAGTTGTGTCCGGTTTGAAGGGTGCCTTTTCCAGACTGCATGTTTCAGCTCCTTCCAAAGATGCTCAATAGGATTGAGGTCAGGGCTCATAGAAGGCCACTTTAGAATAGTCCAATTTTTTCCTCTTAGCCATTCTTGGGTGTTTTTAGCGGTGTGTTTTGGGTCATTGTCCTGTTGCAAGACCCATGACCTGCGACTGAGACCAAGCTTTCTGACACTGGCTAGTACATTTCTCTCTAGAATTCCTTGATAGTCTTGAGATTTCATTGTACCCTGCACAGATTCAAGACACCCTGTGCCAGACGCAGCAAAGCAGCCCCAGAACATAACAGAGCCTCCTCCATGTTTCACAGTAGGGACAGTGTTCTTTTCTTGATATGCTTCATTTTTTCGTCTGTGAACATACAGCTGATGTGCCTTGGCAAAAACTTCGATTTTTGTCTCATCTGTCCACAGGACATTCTCCCAGAAGCTTTGTGGCTTGTCAACATGTAGTTTGGCATATTCCAGTCTTGCTTTTTTATGATTCGTTTTCAACAATGGTGTCCTCCTTGGTCGTCTCCCATGTAGTCCACTTTGGCTCAAACAACGACGGATGGTGCGATCTGACACTGATGTTCCTTGAGCATGAAGTTCACCTTGAATCTCTTTAGAAGTCTTTCTAGGCTCTTTTGTTACCATTCGGATTATCCGTCTCTTAGATTTGTCATCAATTTTCCTCCTGCGGCCACGTCCAGGGAGGTTGGCTACAGTCCCATGGATCTTAAACTTATGAATAATATGTGCAACTGTACTCACAGGAACATCTAGTTGCTTGGAGATGGTCTTATAGCCTTTACCTTTAACATGCTTGTCTATAATTTTCTTTCTGATCTCTTGAGACAGCTCTTTCCTTTGCTTCCTCTGGTCCATGTCGAGTGTGGTACACACCATATCACCAAACAACACAGTGATTACCTGGAGCCATATATATAGGCCCAATGGCTGATTACAAGGTTGTAGACACCTGTGATGCTAATTAGTGGACACACCTTGAATTAACATGTCCCTTTGGTCACATTATGTTCTGTGTTTTCTAGGGGTACCATCATTTTTGTCCATGCCTGTTTCATGAGTTTATTTTTTTACATAATTCTGTTGAAGCATGGTTGAAAAACAATGTCTGACTTTCATTGGTTAACATTTATAGAATTTTAATTTATTATTACTTTTGTCAGATTAAAGTTATTTCTGTGACCATTGTGACTTTTTCTTTCATTGACCAAAGGGTACCAACAATTTTGTCCACGTCTGTATATATATATATATATATATATGTATATACACATATATTTGTGTGCATCTTGTGTCACTGTATAACTTATTTTTGTACTGTTTTCCTACTACATAATATATGTAATATATACTTGTCATTTACTTGAATAGGATCAGGCATTTGAATATACGTATTTTAATCTATGTATGAAATAAAGATTTATTTATTTTTTTCTTTCTTTTTTTTTTTTATGGTCCAGCATCTTCTCTGTGGGTGCTGTTATTTCCTTTTAGAATATGACTATATTTCTTCAGTTTAGGATTCACAGCAAGTTGGGTGAAACTTTCCATTCCCCATTGCTTCTGCCTCCTCTAAACCAATACATGATCATAATTTACGCTATCAACTCATCGTAAATTGGTTGTGAATTCCAGTAAATTCCCTAATGAGCTCAGCTGAAAAGATCCCATCTCTGACAGATATCTTTTCATTCCTAAGGAATGATTATCAGTAGCATGTTCTTAATTTTAAATTACAGTCATTATTACAGTTGAATTAATACTGAAAGTTGGTTTTGATTTAGTTATACAGCAATGGAACAGTGTGAGTTTCTGCTTGATGGCTCCATTCCGAGACATTTCTGCTTCCTGCACTATAATAGAATTGCCTTATTCAGAATAAATGAGGTAAACAAGATCTATTTGCACTCATTAGCGGCAACTGCCATTACTTAATATTTTTTCTTTGCTAATAATTTATTAGTGTTGAGGAGAGTAATGTAATGACTGGTAATTGTATATTTTCACTAATGATATTATGTTGTGCTCTTTTACTTCAACATTTTAGTATTTATAGCATAAGCGAGAGATAGGTCTAGTAGAATAGATACGGTTTAGACGATTTTGAGCTATTATCCATTTACTTATAAATAATGTTTTGCTTTTGTCTTGGATTTTGTTTTGGCTTCCATTGCTTTGGATATGTTTATTAAATTAAAGCAATTGAAGGTGTTTGCTTAGTTTACATAACACTTATAATCCAATAGTCGTGAGACCAATAATTCCTGTTTAAGGTCAATTTTAAAACATAACTTTTATTATTTATTATTTATTCCCATACATAACACATAGTACAAAACAAGAAAAAACTCTGTTGAGAGTCTTTTAAAATATATATGAAAAGGGATAGTATTCACGGGGTAATTGTGACACAATGTCACTAACTATATCACGATTGTATCCTTTTAAGAATGATGTTTATTAATTGTCATGTGATACAACTCAAAAGTTTGCCACTGGCAGTTCCTCACTTTTGGTTATGTACTGGTGTTATCTCCCACCAGGTTTAAACTATCATTCGATCGATATATAGGCTGTGCTGTCTAGAGATAGTATTGATAGTTGTTGAAGGAATCATTCCTACTGTTTTGTTGTAACATCGCATCTACTGTCAGCACAGTCACCTACAGTCATGTGAAAAAATTAGGACACCCTTTGAAAGCATGTGGTTTTTTGTAACATTTTTAATAAAAGGTTATTTCATCTCCGTTTCAACAATACAGAGAGATTAAAGTAATCCAAATAAACAAAGAAAACTGAAGAAAAGTCTTTTCAAGATCTTCTGTAAATGTCATTCTACAAAAATGCCTATTCTAACTGAGGAAAAAGATAGGACACCCTCACATGTATTCCCTCTTAAATTGGCTCAGATCTCACACAGGTATATCACACCAGGTGCACATAATTAGTAGATCGTTACTCTGCATGTTGAATGAGGCTTGCCCTATTTAAACCTCAGACATTTAGTTTGGTGTGCTCCTGACTGTTGAAGTGAGAGTGAGCACCATGGTGAGAGCAAAAGAGCTGTCAGAGGACTTCAGAAAAAAGATTGTAGCAGCCTATGAGTCTGGGAAGGGATTTAAAAAGATCTCAAAAGATTTTGAAATCAGCCATTCCACTGTCCGGAAGATAGTCTACAAGTGGAGGGCTTTCAAAACAACTGCCAACATGCCCAGGACTGGTCGCCCCAGCAAGTTCACCCCAAGAGCAGACCGCAAGATGCTAAAAGAGGTCTCCAAAAACCCTAAAGTGTCATCTCGAGAACTACAGCAGGCTCTGGCTACTGTTGATGTAGAAGTACATGCCTCTACAATCAGAAAGAGACTGTACAAGTTTAACTTGCATGGGAGGTGTGCAAGGAGGAAACCTTTGCTTTCCAAGAGAAACATCGAGGCCAGACTGACATTTGCCAGAGATAAAGTTGACAAAGACCAGGACTTCTGGAATAATGTTCTTTGGACAGATGAGTCCAAAATTGAATTATTTGGACACAACAGCAGAGGACATGTTTGGCGTAAACCAAACACAGCATTCCAAGAAAAGAACCTCATACCAACTGTGAAGCATGGAGGTGGAAGTGTCATGGTTTGGGGCTGCTTTGCTGCAGCAGGACCTGGTCAGCTCACCATCATAGAATCCACGATGAATTCTACTGTGTATCAGAAGGTGCTTGAAGAACATGTGAGACCATCAGTTAGAAAATTAAAGCTGAAGCGGAACTGGACCATGCAACATGACAATGACCCAAAACATACTAGTAAATCAACCAAAGATTGGCTGAAAAAGAAGAAATGGAGAGTCCTGGAATGGCCAAGTCAAAGTCCAGATTTGAATCCCATTGAGATGCTGTGGGGTGACTTGAAAAGGGCTGTACGTGCAAGAAACCCCTCAAACATCTCACAGCTGAAAAAGTTCTGCATTGAGGAGTGGGGTAAAATTTCCTCAGACCGATGTCGAAGACTGGTAGATGGCTACAAGAACCGTCTCACTGCAGTTATTTCAGCCAAAGGAGGTAACACTCGCTATTAGGGGCAAGGGTGTCCTATCTTTTTCCTCAGTTAGAATAGGCATTTTTGTAGAATGACATTTACAGAAGATCTTGAAAAGACTTTTCTTCAGTTTTCTTTGTTTAGTTGGATTACTTTAATCTCTCTGTATTGTTGAAACGGAGATGAAATAACCTTTTATTAAAAATGTTACAAAAAACCACATGCTTTCAAAGGGTGTCCTAATTTTTTCACATGACTGTATATCTACACAGCCCACGTGATTTTGATCCAAAGCGCACTGCGTCTGCAGTTCACAGTGCTATAGATCCGCTATCCCTAACATATTCCTAAAAAGTATTACGATGCAGCTCCCCCGACATGTTTCACCGCACACGGCGGCTTCTTCAGGGGAATGGAGCTACAGGCAACACGAGCGTTAGTTATACCTAATGCTTTATAGTCCTAAGGCGGGTCATCAGAAAGTATTAGCCAATCAGGACCTACATGCTCGTGTTATCGGCGTCAATGGGGCCAATCACCGCTCCGTCCCTTCCTTATGATGTCATCCAATAGAGGTCAGGACCCAGAGCACCTTATGCGCATGCGTCTACACTTTAAAATCGGCTCGTCTAGTTCCCGATTTACACTGAGCATGCGCCAGGACTTCAAAACCGTTCTTTACGCATGCGTCGGGTCTTAGGTTTTCTGAGCTGAAGCACCATTACAGGTATATCAAAGGTGATTCAATACAGGGGTGTCCATTCAGAACTATTATATATTCGGGTGCTGAAAAACATCAGTACCGTCTAGATCATCACGCATAGAAGATCTCCATATTCCTTTAGATCGATATTTAAGGAGAACATTGACAGTTATATATATATTTCAAAGTGTTCAATGCTTTTTATTTTTGTTTTCAGTCCAGCTGGACTGAGTGGAGTCTTTGTAAGATCCTTAGCCTGTATACTTCCGAATGGCCCACATCACCTAGATTATCTGCAATAATACTTTTCATTATTCTTATCATCGCTGTATATATTTAAAGACCCAATTTGGATGATCCATCCTATACATCTGTAGTTGTGGATATTTATGCCCCCATTAGCCTCAACTGTTATATCTTTTTTTCAATATGTTTATTATCTGTAATTATTCAAATCCTTATTATTTATAACTTACAAGAGAGCTAAATCATTATTAGATTTTAAATACATTCATATATAAATACTACTATCAGTATTTCTGACATCTGGGGAAAGTACATCATACCCATATTCATATAAATGCTGTGAAGGAGAAACCCTCATTTAGGCCATTAGGGCTCATTGTGTTCAATCTGTCTATCCATCGTGCTTCACACTGCAGGAGCTTTCTGTCTAAATTGCCACCTCTGGGGCCTAGATTAAATTTTTCTATACCCCAGAACCGCAATACTGATGTTTTATTCTCATGTACATATATAATGTGTCTTGCGATTGGGGTATCTTTACCAGTCTCAATAGAACTCAGGTGGCCCGAGATACGGCGTCTTAGCTCCTGCGTGGTCTTGCCAACGTATAGCAAGGGGCATGGGCACGATGCTATATATATAACCCCCGTAGTCTTGCATGTAATTAACTCCCTGATGTTATATTCTTTCCTGTCTCCAGGATTAGTAAATTTTTTTATGCAGGGGATATATTTACAAAAGGAGCAATCTCCACATGGGGTTGAGCCACTATATTTTGCTCTCAATGACGTGTTTTTCATTTCTCTTTCTTTCAGGTGGCTATGAACTAGTTGGTCCTTCAAGTTTGGACCTCTTCTATAGGTGACACTTGGATGTAAGGTGAGTACTGATTTTAAATCTGTCTGTCTGGATAATATGCCAGTATTTATCTAAGATGCGACAAATCTCTTTGTTGTAACCATCAAAAGTGCCAATACATCTGATAATCTCATTCTTTTTTATAGGGGTTGATTTAAGTAGATCCCCTATTAAAGGCCTTTTTTAAGGGGGCTGTAGGATATCCCCTCTTTTTAAATCTCTCCCATAATTGTCCACTTTCCTTCATGAAAGAGGCTTCATCTGAACAGTTGCGCCGAGCCCTCAAATATTGGCCAGTGGGTATTCCCCTCTTCAGGGGTGTTGGATGCCAACTGGACCAATGTAGATAACTGTTAGTGGAGCTCAGCTTTCTGTGTATCTCAGTGTTCAGATGTCCATCTTCAGTAATTAAAATTTTTAGATCTAGGAACACTATTTCCTTCTCCTGAAGCTCATACGTAAATTTCATTCCGATGCAATTATCATTTAGTGCTTGGGTAAAATCGTGAAAAAGTGATTTATCTCCTTCCCAAAAGATCAGTATGTCGTCAATATACCTGCCCCAGAATATAATGTGGCAGGCATATGACGACATCCCATCTGTGAAAACTAAATTATCTTCTCACCACCCTAAAAAAAGATTTTCATAAGTGGGTGCACATGACGTACCCATTGCAGTACCATTAATTTGTTGATATATTTTGCCCTGAAAAAGAAAAAAATTGTGCTCTAAAATAAATTTTAACATAGATAATACTAAGTGATTGTGCTGTGCAAAATTACTACTTTTGGTACTCAAAAATTTATTCGTGGCTTTTATACCTAGTGGGTGTTTTATGTTACTGTATAAAGATTCTACATCCAAGCTTGCCAGGACAGTATTAGGTGTTAATATCATATCATTGATTTTCAAGAGAAGGTCTTTAGTGTCCCTGATATAAGATGGGAGACTAGTCACGAAAGGTCTTAAAATTTGATCTACATACTCACTGATGCCTTGAGTCAGATTATCATTACCAGATACAATAGGCCTTCCTGGGACTGGTGTTTTGTCCTTATACACCTTTGGGAGTGCGTAAAATGTGGGGATTGTAGGGTCTTTCCTAAAGAGATATTGAAATTCATCCTTTGTTATAAGATCCCTATCTCTGGCGTCAGAAAGGAGAATTTTCAATTCTGACGTGTATACTTTGGTAGGGTCGTTTGGAAGAATTTTATAGGTTTTTTTATTCCTCAAAAGTCTCTGTACCATCTCAATATAGTCATCACGATTTTGGATGACTATATTACCTCCTTTGTCACTAGGTTTGATTACAATTTCTTCATTTTTCTTTAATTCTTCAAGAGCTAGTACTTCTTGAGGGTTCAGGTTCAGCTCAATATGATCTTTTCTCATTTTTAGGGATTTGATATCTCGTGTGACAAGATTGACAAAGGTATCAATTTCTTTAAATTGTGAAAAGGACGGTGTAATTTTAGATTTGGGTATTAAAGTGGAAAAAGGCGGGTGTAAAGGTACCAACTGACCATCATTTTCCTTCAGAAGATCTTCAAGATCTTGAACACATCTCTTTTCATTTTCAAAGGTTTTCCTCACATCCCACTCGGCCTGTTTATGAACTTGATATAAGGCCAGTTTACGCGCGAATAGGTTAATATCTTTAAACCACAGGAATTTGTCACTTTGTGGTACTGGTGAGAAAGTGAGGCCTCTACTAAGTAGAGTTCTCTCTGGTGTTGTCATAACAAATCTAGACATATTGATAATTTGCTTTACATTATCCTCTTTACTCCTATCTCCTAGTTCAATTTGCCGTACCCCCATTTCTCCTTATCCCTCAATTGGATCCCTGCCTGGCCTAAAAAAAAGGGGGGCTATAGGTGCATTTGTCTGCATTGTAGTAACTTGACTGCTGGATTGGCTGGTCCCTGGGTTGATTCCTGTATTTGTTGGCTGTCCAAATGAAAAGGGATGTGCAGATGTAGAAAACATACCAGTATGGGGATTGATATTTGCACTGGTATTTATCCCAGTTGGTTATATATTTGTTTGTTTTTCTGGTCCTGGGGGACATGTTTTAAAACTTTCTCTCTTTTCTTGAGTGGCTTTTTTGGGGGTTGGTACCTGCCCTTCTTTGTTTTGCGTTTGGTTCCTGTCTTAGTGTTTTGGGAACTCAAACTCCGAACTGAACCCTCAGTCCCTGATGTATCAGTATCAGAATTCTCTGTATACCTTTGATATGTATTTCTGATGTTGTTCCTGTTTTTCCAAATATATACCCTATTACTGTCAAAGTCTTGATGATCCCTTATATACTTCTTATGTTTACGCTCCTTGATTTCGTTCTGTAGAAGTTCAATATTTTTCTTAATCTTTTGTTCTAAATTTTCAAATTCAGGATTTTGATTAAAGTCTTGTATCTCCTTAATTTCCTTTTCTAATTGTGCATCTAATTTGGAAAAACAACTTTTTTCATACTCCAACAGATAATTTATTAGTCTTAGGGAGCAGTCAGTCAGGAGATGTTCCCATCCCTATATACAATCCCCTGCTGTATATATCTTTCGAAACTGGCTATCTCCCACCAAGATCTAATATGCTGACTATAAGTTTGATTCAAATTCCTAAAGGCAATATTTATATCTGTCTGATTCAGGGGAATATTAGCACTAGAAAACACTTGACTTGCTTCGATTGTTAAATTTTCTAAATTTAATTTTTGATTCGGCCCCATTGACACCGATAACACGAGCATGTAGGTCCTGATTAGCTAATACTTTCTGATGACCCGCCTTAGGACTATAAAGCATTAGGTATAACAAACGCTTGTGTTGCCTGTAGCTCCATTCCCCTGAAGAAGCCGCCGTGTGCGGTGAAACATGTCGGGGGAGCTGCGTCGTAATACTTTTTAGGAATATGTTAGGGATAGCGGATCTATAGCACTGTGAACTGCAGACGCAGTGCACTTTGGATCAAAATCACGTGGGCTGTGTAGATATAGGTGACTGTGCTGACAGTAGATGCAATGTTACAACAAAACAGTAGGAATGATTCCTTCAACAACTATCAATACTATCTCTAGACAGCACAGCCTATATATCGATCGAATGATAGTTTAAACCTGGTGGGAGATAACACCAGTACATAACCAAAAGTGAGGAACTGGCAGTGGCAAACTTTTGAGTTGTATCACATGACAATTAATAAACATCATTCCTAAAAGGATACAATCATGATATACAGACGTGGACAAAATTGTTGGTACCCTTTGGTCAATGAAAGAAAAAGTCACAATGGTCACAGAAATAACTTTAATCTGACAAAAGTAATAATAAATTAAAATTCTATAAATGTTAACCAATGAAAGTCAGACATTGTTTTTCAACCATGCTTCAACAGAATTATGTAAAAAAATAAACTCATGAAACAGGCATGGACAAAAATGATGGTACCCCTAGAAAACACAGAACATAATGTGACCAAAGGGACATGTTAATTCAAGGTGTGTCCACTAATTAGCATCACAGGTGTCTACAACCTTGTAATCAGCCATTGGGCCTATATATATGGCTCCAGGTAATCACTGTGTTGTTTGGTGATATGGTGTGTACCACACTCGACATGGACCAGAGGAAGCAAAGGAAAGAGCTGTCTCAAGAGATCAGAAAGAAAATTATAGACAAGCATGTTAAAGGTAAAGGCTATAAGACCATCTCCAAGCAACTAGATGTTCCTGTGAGTACAGTTGCACATATTATTCATAAGTTTAAGATCCATGGGACTGTAGCCAACCTCCCTGGACGTGGCCGCAGGAGGAAAATTGATGACAAATCTAAGAGACGGATAATCCGAATGGTAACAAAAGAGCCTAGAAAGACTTCTAAAGAGATTCAAGGTGAACTTCATGCTCAAGGAACATCAGTGTCAGATCGCACCATCCGTCGTTGTTTGAGCCAAAGTGGACTACATGGGAGACGACCAAGGAGGACACCATTGTTGAAAACGAATCATAAAAAAGCAAGACTGGAATATGCCAAACTACATGTTGACAAGCCACAAAGCTTCTGGGAGAATGTCCTGTGGACAGATGAGACAAAAATCGAAGTTTTTGCCAAGGCACATCAGCTGTATGTTCACAGACGAAAAAATGAAGCATATCAAGAAAAGAACACTGTCCCTACTGTGAAACATGGAGGAGGCTCTGTTATGTTCTGGGGCTGCTTTGCTGCGTCTGGCACAGGGTGTCTTGAATCTGTGCAGGGTACAATGAAATCTCAAGACTATCAAGGAATTCTAGAGAGAAATGTACTAGCCAGTGTCAGAAAGCTTGGTCTCAGTCGCAGGTCATGGGTCTTGCAACAGGACAATGACCCAAAACACACCGCTAAAAACACCCAAGAATGGCTAAGAGGAAAAAATTGGACTATTCTAAAGTGGCCTTCTATGAGCCCTGACCTCAATCCTATTGAGCATCTTTGGAAGGAGCTGAAACATGCAGTCTGGAAAAGGCACCCTTCAAACCGGACACAACTGGAGCAGTTTGCTCATGAGGAGTGGGCCAAAATACCTGCTGAGAGGTGCAGATGTCTCATTGACAGTTACAGGAAGCGTTTGATTGCAGTGATTGCCTCAAAAGGTTGCGCAACAAAATATTAAGTTAGGGGTACCATCATTTTTGTCCATGCCTGTTTCATGAGTTTATTTTTTTACATAATTCTGTTGAAGCATGGTTGAAAAACAATGTCTGACTTTCATTGGTTAACATTTATAGAATTTTAATTTATTATTACTTTTGTCAGATTAAAGTTATTTCTGTGACCATTGTGACTTTTTCTTTCATTGACCAAAGGGTACCAACAATTTTGTCCACGTCTGTAGTTAGTGACATTGTGTCACAATTACCCCGTGAATACTATCCCTTTTCATATATATTTTTAAAGACTCTCAACAGAGTTTTTTCTTGTTTTGTACTATGTGTTATGTATGGGAATAAATAATAAATAATAAAAGTTATGTTTTAAAATTGACCTTAAACAGGAATTATTGGTCTCACGACTATTGGATTATAAATATTGATCTCCTGGGTCCAGTGGATCTTTTGAATATAATGTTTACATAACACATCTCAGAAATCTCAGAAAGCATAAGTGTTTACTCTACTACAACGGTATATATTATTTATTTATAATTTTTTATTATTATTTATAGCATAGGCAAAAGATAGATCTGGTAGAATAGATATGGTTTAGAAATCTTTGAACTATAAGTACAGTCTATTTATTTTATCCATTTACTTATAAATAATTTTTTGATTTTGTCTTAAATTCCATCGCTTTGGATGTGTTCATTAAATGAAAACAGAAAAAAAATATTAAAACATTCTGCCAAAAGAAAAGACTGTCTGCTCTATATTTACATTGTCTAAATATTAGCCAGGAGTATTAAATCTGCAAATGTTTGTGGACACCAGCAATCATTTTTATTTATTTTTTTTCTGGATTTTTCTCTTTCATACAAATATTATCTTAAAGGGGTTGTCTGTTTTGGACAATTGAGTTTTTTTCGAACGGTCCCTAAATGATAAAGTGATTGGACCACCAGTGATAAACTGTAATCTTTAAGGGTAACTGGCAGCAAATATTTAATTCTCCTGTAACACCACCTCAGTGAATATGACACATTAGACAGTTCATATGGGTATGAGTGATGAGCGAGCATGCTCGGCCGAATACCTGTTAGGATCGAGCATCGATATGCTCGGCACATGGCGGTACTCGGCCGAGTACCACATGTGCTCGAGTGGCATGCTTAAGTCTCCTCCCCGCACGTTTCACGGCTGCTAAGCAGTCAAATATGCAGGTAAGTACTGCCATCACTGTATTGCCAGTAGCCATGTTGGCTGCTGGCATTACAGTTTTTGGCTGGCCGGAACGGGTTATCGGGTGCTATATAGCACCCGATGACGCAGATTCGTCTCATTGCGAGTCAGGGAGAGCTGCGCTTAGGAAGGGACAGATAGTGTAGGGAGGTTGCGATCGCAATATATTCCAGTGAATAATGTTTCAAAGACCCAAAAGTCCTTTTAAGGACTATTGCGTGTGGTGGCAGCAATTTAATTGTGCAAAGTAGTACTCAAATTTTTTGTTTATACTTTCCGAAAAAGCAATTCTTTTGCTATATAGAAGGTGTCTGCAGTGACTTCCATTGCAGTGACATCTGTGCAGCAATACCTTCTGTGTGTCAGGGGCAGAGATAGGAAGAATATTAGTGAAAACAATATTTTTTTCCCCATAATCCACATTTTTGCTGTCAACGGTGTAATCAGTGAATTGTGTGATCTACTCTTCAATAACTTGTGTGGTTGTCAGGCCCAGATATAGGGAAAAAATAAAAATAAAGAAAATAATTTTTCTCCCATACTCTGTCCACATTTTTGCTGTCAACAGTATAATCCGTGAATTGTGCGATCTGCGCTTCAACACCTTGTGTGGTTGTCAGGCCCAGATATAGTGAAAATTATAAATATAAACATCAGAAAACAGTGTCTGTACCGCAGATTCCAATAATCTGAGCCTAAAATAGTGTCCATATTCTGTGGTGTTCTGTGACATATACAGTACGCCATCCAAAAACAGTTTCTTTAGGGCAAATTCCAATAATCTGGGCCTAATATAGTGTCCATATTCTGTGTGTTTCTGTGTCCTGCATCCAAAAACTGAGTTTGTATTGTAATTTTCAAAAATCTGGGGCCTAATTTACGGTTCATAGTATGTAGCTTTCTGTGACATATACAGTACACCATCTGAAAACTGTTTCTTTAGGGCAAATTCCAATAATTTGGGCCAAATATAGTATACATATTCTGTGTGCTTCTGTGACATATACTGTCCTGCATCCGAAAACAGTTTCTTTAGGGCAAATTCCAACAATCTGGGCCTAAGTGAGCGTGATGGTGCACACAGAGGCCGTGGCCCTGGGCACAATGAAACTGTGTCTGCTGCCAGTGCACCAGAAAAAAAAAAACATCCACCGTAGCCAGCTTCGTGTCCAACTTAGCTGGGCGGCGCAGGACAACACTATACAAGTCGGACAAGTGCGAACAGTTGGTTGGTTGGATTGCTGAAGATAATGCTTCCAGTCGGTTAAGCACCACCCTCTCTTCCATCAAGTCCAGTCTCTGTAGCCAAGAGTCTGGTCAACCGAATCCTCTCTCTGATCATCCTTCCTCCCACCATGGACAGGCTTGCCAAACAAATGATCCAACACTCGGATATTCCGAGGAGCTCTTTCCAGCGCCACTATTACATTTGGCCCTTGCGCCCAGCACACTTGAAGAGGGACTTGAGATATTGTGCCCTGATTCCCTAACAGTCTCAAGAAGATGACGGTAGTGAACGGCAATCATTCGTTCACAAGGTGGATGATGATGAGACACAGTTACCAATCACTGAGGTACAGTTACCAATTACTGAGGTTGTGGTTAGGTCAAGTCACGAAGATGAGCAGAGTCAGGAAGTGGAAGAGGAGGTAGTTGACGATAAGGTAACTGACCCAATATGGGAAGGTGAAAAGCCGAGTGAGGGCAGCAGTACAGAGGGGGAGGGATCCGCAGCACCGCAACAGACTAGAAGAGGCAGTGTGGTTGCAAAAGGGAAACGTCGGCCCACACTAAACAGGACCGCAACTGTTACATGAGCACCCCAATGCGTAAATCTACCTTGCCAAGGGGTAAGTGTTCCGCAGTATGGCACAGAGTGGTAGTTTGCAACCTGTGCCGTACCAAAATGAGCTGGGGCGTGAACACTAGCAACCTCACCACCACCAGCATGATCCGCCACATGACATCCAAGCACCCTAACAAGTGGGCCGAACGCCTGAGTCCACAATCTGGGTCTGCGGGTCACACCACTGTCTTCTCTCTCCCTATGTTACATGCTGGCCCAATCCCCTGTCGAAGGGCAAGGTCGGATACCTCTTGCCTTGCACCTGACCTTTGCAAGCACCATCAGTGACCACATCCACTTTCGTGTCCCAGCGCAGCATCCAAATGTCCTTACCCTCGACCTTTGAACACAAGGGAAAATACTCAGCCACCCACCCACAGGGCATAGCACTAAATGTGCAGCTTTCCAAATTACTGGCCCTGGAAATGTTGCCATTTAGGCTTGTGGAAACTGAGGCCTTCCACAGCCTGATGTCGGCGGCCATCCCGTGTTACGCAGTCCCCAGCCACCATTTTTATTCACTGTGTGCCGTGCCCGCATTACACCAACATGTGTCCTGTAACGTCACGCGTGGCCTGGTACTGGGAAGGTTCACTTAACCACGGACACATGGACAAGTGCATTCGGCCAGGGACGCTACATTTTCCTGACTGCACACTGGGTGAATGTTGTGGAGGCCGGGAATGAGTCATACCCTGGGATGGCCCAGGTGCTACCCACCCCCAGGATTGCGGGCCCTAAGTCCATCAGGGTCTCCACCAGCAGCTATGTTACTGGCTCCAACCCCCACTTATACTCCTCTGCCGCCTCCTCCTCCATTTCCACCTCCAGTGGCAGTCAGCCATCAGTCGCTAGCTGGAAGCAGTGTAGCACTGCTGTGGGTAAGCGTCAACAGGCCGTGCTGAAGTTCATCTGTTTAAAGGACAAACACCACACCGCCGTGGAGCTGTGGCAAGGTATAAGAGACCAGACCGAGCTGTGGCTCTCGCCACTCAACCTACAACCAGGCAGGGTTGTGTCTGACAATGGCCGTAAATTGGCGGTGGCTTTGGAGCTCGGCAACCTGACACACATCCCATGACTAGCCCACGTACTTAACTTATTGGTTCAGCTGTTTATCAAAACCTACCCCAATTTGCCTACTAGTGAAAGCGCGCCGCGTTTGTGCCCATTTCCGCAAGTTGTCGACAGCTTCAGCCGGTCTGTCAACGCTTTAGCGGTCTGGCACACATGGCTGACTTAATATTCGGCTGCGTTTCCCACAACCCTCACGTTATAAGCATTTTAGATAACATGGAGTACTGGGTGTTCACTCTTCTCGACCCCCGCTACAAAGAGAAATTCTCCTCTCTCATTCCTGTGGTGGAGAAGACCAGTAAAATGGTGCAATACCAGAAGGTACTTGTTGAGAGATTGCTTCAAAAGTTTCCATCTGGAAGGGAGACAAGGGGAACACACAGGAGTTCCAACAAAGACAGCGCAACACTCTCCAAGGCATGGGACACTTTCATGACACCCCGCCAGCTCCTTCACCCTGAAGCACGGCCTAGTGGTACAAGGAGGGAAAAGTTTTGGAAGATGGTGAAGGAATACATAGCAGACCATGTCAGCGTCCTAAATATCCCTCAGTGCCTTACAACTACTGGGTGTCCAAGTTGGACACGTGGCATGAACGTGCGCTCTACACCTTTGAGGTGCTGGCCTGCCCTGCCGCCAGCATTTTGTCTGAGCGTGTATTTAGTGCTGCTGGTGGCATTATAACAGATAAGAGTATCCACTTGTCCTCTGGCAATGCTGACAGGTTGACTCAGATAAAAATGAACAAGGCCTGGATTGCCCCTGATTTCTCAACTCCACCAGAGGAATGCTGAGCTGATGATGAACATAAAGGCTATTTCAAACTATCATTTATAATGTCAGGGTGACCTCAACTGCAGGCCCTCAACTCAATATTTTTTTATAGGGTCAGCTGAACAGCATGCACTCGCATATAATGTTTTATAGCATTAGCTCACCAGCAGGCCCTCGTCTCTAATATTTTAGAGGGTCAGCTCAGCAGCCGACCCTCGCATATAATGTTTTACAGGGTCAGCTCACCAACAGGCCCTCACTCCCAAATGTTTTAGAGGGTCAGCTCAGCAGCAGGCCCTCACATATAATGTTTTACAGGGTCAGCTTACGAGCAGGCCCTCGCATATAATGTTTTAGAGCGTCAGTTCACCAGTAGGCACTCGCATATAATGTTTTAGAGCGTCAGCTCACCAGCAGGCCCTCGCATATAATGTTTTAGAGTGTGAGTTCACCAGCAGGCACTCGCATATAATGTTTTAGAGCGTCATCTCACCAGCAGACACTCGCATATAATGTTTTAGAGCCTCAGCTCACCAGCAGGCCCTTGCATATAATGTTTTACAGGGTCAGCTCACCAGCAGGCCCTCACATATAATGTTTTAGAGCGTTAGCTCACCAGCAGGCACTCGCATATAATGTTTTAGAGTGTCAGTTCACCAGCAGGCACTCGCATATAATGTTTTAGAGCATCAGCTCACCAGCAGGCACTCGCATAAAATGTTTTAGAGCCTTAGCTCACCAGCAGGCACTTGCATATAATGTTTTAGAGCGTCAGCTCACCAGCAGGAACTCGCCCCTTATGTTTTAGAGGGTCAGCTCAACTTCAGGCCATCGCATATAATGTTTTACAGGGCCAGCTCAACTGCAGGCCCTCGCATATAATGTTTTACAGGGTCGGCTCACCAGCAGCCCCGCAACTCAAATATTTTACAGTGTCAGCTTACCTTAAGCCCTGTAACTCATGCTGCCTTGCTTTGATTGAAGTAGTAGCCATAGCCGTTTATCAGGCTCCCTCTCCGAAATCGTCTCTACCACCCCGAGTCAGGAGTGGGTAATTTTCACACGCCTGCTGCCTTCCTTGAATGCTTCTGCTTCAATAACTTGACCCACCCTCTCTGGGTGGTTCACAATTAGGAAAAAAAAGGGGCAAGGCAACAACGCCCAATCAGATTTCAGCCATTAACCTTCCTTGGATGTGGTATCCCTTTCTCAAGCTCCTTCTCCGGCATAGAACCCTTATTCCCTTATACCCTTATTAACCCACTACCTGAACAATTGTACCACAATGTGAATGAGGCCCTCTTTTATGCGATATACATGCTGTTTCGGAGGGCCTCTAGCTCTTATTGCAGCACTTGCACTTTATATACAAAAGAATATACAGGAAACAATGTTTCCTAACAATTGTTCCTGTAAAATAGATTTTTTTTTGGGGGGGGTGCATATTTTTGTCAGTCTGCAAAATTGGCATACAACTCGGCCAACACGGTTCCCAGCAGCGACCTAGGAGTCCAAGATGTATCCAGACATCGTCCCCATGGTGTTCCCGATCCATTTTGGTGGTGTTTCTGTCACTTTCTGACCTTTTCCAATGTACCAGACAGAGCAGGGGGTGCCTGGTTGTCTCCTATGGACTTCATTATACTCTGGTGCTCGGCCGAGCACACAAATATAGCAATGTGTTTGGGCCGAACACCTGAATACTTTGGTGCTCGATCATCACTAATGGGCATCAATGCCTTGTCAGTGTAATGCATGGACATATTGGGTCCTCTAGAGCAGTGGTTCTCAACCTTGTCACACCAAGTACCCCCTAGTGATAAGTAGTTCACACCAAATACCTCCAAGAAAGCAAACAGTGATAAATATTAATAAAAATAAGGTTATTCTCTTGACGCTGTCATAGACTCTTTTCTAAGCCCCTGACAGCAGTTCCTTCAGTTTTGACATAAAGAGTAGCACAACATGCAGCACTAATCTTCCTGTCAAAATAACAGACACCAAAATGACTATTGTTTTTTTTTTATTATTACATTCTGCACCACCAAACATACAGAATAATACATCACTACATACCTCTTACATCCATGGATGTCCTCTAATATAGATGTTCTTTTTCCTCATCTTCTCCATACAGACCAGACCACCATGATGACTTATTTCATCCATGTGTTGTCTCTGCAGAGTTAGTCACACAGACATCTTAGGTTACTCTTTTTCCATCATTCTCCCACCTTCCGAACACCTCATCCTGCCACCCTAATACTGTGCCCACTGTGTTTCCTAATACTATACCACAGAAACTGATAGTCCCCCTGAAAATACTAGTATCACAAAGATAGTGTCTACTTCAATAATTATTGTCACACATGGCCCTCAAAAATAATTTCACCCAGCACAAGTAGTTCCCCTGACAGTAATAGTGCCGTAAACATAATGTACCTCCAAAATAATTGTTCCAAGTTTATACTGTGCCATGGTGCCTCCCACAGTAATAGTGACCCAAAAAGCCCTACTAGAAATTATCTCCCAGAGTGCCAGTAGAAAAAAAAAATCCCTTATAATGTATGCTAGTAGAAAAAAATGCCGCCTTATTGTGCCCCTACTAATGCTATGTCCTCTTATAGTGTGTGCCAGTAGAAAAAAATGCCCCCTTATAATGGCCACAGTAGTACTAATGTCCCCTTTATTGATGAGAGCTAGGGGCACAGCAAGTAACAGTAGGGTCTTATTGTGATAACTAGCAAAAATGCTACTAAACATAGCTGACATTCATGTTTTATATTGCACAGTATATATTATCTCGCAGTCGAACTGTAAAAATTTCAGGGTGACAGGTTCACAAGAGGTATCCAGTGGATAAACAGTGATGTTAACAGAACATTCTTAAACAACATAACACTTCACTGTCATTTATTAATCTGCTTTTATTAAGTGTTAACTTGAAAAATGAAGGCAGCCATGTATTTTTAATAAGTGGTTGTAGTGGGAATGTTTCAATACAAACACATAAATGACCAGTGGAATTTAGCTCAGTGGAATCATTAACAGGTTTACAGGTTGGGACAAATTCTGATACATTGTACAGAAACCAGGAGAGCAGATTATGAAACTCTGATTGACTCACAAAAAAGTCTGTGCCAAGCTACAATGAGGGCAGGTGAAATGTATGATTTCGTTACTATTTACGAACCCTCATACTATTCACTAAGGAGTCTGGATAGTAAGAGAATATTATTCTATACACACTGAAGCAGAGAAGTTTAGCAATGCTGCTTTTAGGCAGCCATACGTTTTAATGCCAGAATTAGGGTCCGGCGTCCATTCCACAATCTTGCGGAACAGGTGCAGACCCATTTATTTTACATACTGGCCATGAGAATCTTGCGCACCCGCCGTTACTGTGAGTACCAGTGCATGCACAAATGATTCAAACGAATCAGGGATTGTGCACACACCATAAAATTTGTGCATGCAGCGCATACAGATTCATTGAATCGGTTCATAGCCAGATCATCGCGCATTAAGGCCATGTGAGATGTGCAGCCATATTACTCTCCCAACAGAGGGAGCATCGTGAGCTGTGGGGGCAGTCCTTAAAAAGTGAAAATTCTGATGATTTAATCAATTTGTACAACTCGATTCACACATCCCTACAGCATTATGTCTGCAATACCCAGACCTAGCACAATTGAACTGAACGTAAGTTAGGTCATAATATCATATTATGGTGATCTAAGTACAGTTCAACAGGACTGCAGGAGATCTGGGCATTGCAGGTGTGAGGCTGATGCTAAAATGTGTTTGTGTTAAAGCTGTCGGAAAACAGCATGAGGCCTCATGCACACAACTGTTGTGTGGCCGTTCTGTGCATTGAGGACTGCAATTTGCAGGCCCCAATGTACGGGCACCATCCGTGCAGCTGCCGCAATGGATCCAGACCCATTCAACTTGAATAGGTCCGTGATCAGTCCACACTGCAAAAAATAGAACATGTTCTATTTCTATGTGGTGCGGAGGCACGAACAGAAACACCACAGAAGTATTAAGTTCTCTGCCTCCGTCCCGCAGCGCACCTTCCAGATTGTGGACACATTCAAGTGAATGCTCGCATATTGCAGACCTGCTGTTTTCGGGCCACAACGGCCATGTGCATAAGGCCTACAGGTGAAAAGCATTTGGAGTATTAACAACAGGTATACTGGCATGCTACAATATTGGTGCAAGAGTAAGAGAATCGGTGTTATGGGACATATGGGTAGACTAAATGTTAGAGGGTACATTGTTAATGAATGATGGAAAGGTGAGGAGCAGGAAGCCAAGCCCTCCTGTCCAAGGAAATGTGGTTGTCACGGTGGGGAGTGGGGGAAACTGAACACCGTGGAGAAACGGGGATGACCACTAGGCCTGAACACAGGGAAAAGGGAGCAGGTCACCTCCTACAGCCCCCCTAATCCTGGCCCTGCCTCTTCGCACCATATGAGTGGACCCAGATAGTAGGACAACTCATACCCAGGAACCTCGCACCCTGGAACCCCCAAACAGCCCTACAGATAACGAAAGGGCATGAGACAACCTGTTCCTCCAAGATACGGAAGAACAGGAGTCTCACCCGGCTTAGATGTAGGGAAAAGAGGAGACAGTGAAGAGTTACTGGATCGGCAGGTAAGAACCAGAACAACACACTTACCTGCTGCAGCCACACGACTATAACCCGTGCATATGTACTGGAGCCCACACACCAAACAGAACACAGTACAAACACAGTACAACATAGGAGCCAGCACACCAGTAACTGCCTGGACCCCCATGCAGACAGGATGCATGAAGGCACCAGGCAAAGCTGCTCACTGATTTGTAGTTCCCCCTCTGGGGAACCCTGGAGCTCTCTCACTGAAGGCGCAGATACACAGGGAGATGTCTAGCATCCATGCAGGACTGAGCATACACCATAGACAGACCAGACATGGAACACCAAACAAGACATGACAACACCCACCTATACATAAACAACACCATATCACAAAACGGATAGTAAAGGAAAGGAGAAAACGGGAAGACATCTCAGAGACATCGATGTCCAACTAGGTGGCCCTCAAGGACTGGGCAGATTGAACACCCAGGAAAGGAGCAAAGCTCAAGCACTAAACAAAGGCTGGAGTACAACTGACTCCATCCTGAAAGCCACAGGCAATATAAACCTCTAGTGGTCATACCCAGCCAGGTAGTTAACCCCACCAGTACCAGACAGGGAAATAACCAAGAGAAAGTAGGAAGGTAAAAACATGCTGCAACAACAACACGTTGCCCCTGGCAACTAGCATGCATAGCACATGTGTCGTGGCAAAAAACAACAATACCATGACACAGCTGTGACAGTGGTGGATTTAAAGCTTGGTTTAGGGCTCTAAGGTTGGTGAGACTGTAAAGTCAAATATATCCCTCAGACATATATAGACATCTTCATGCACATACAGATGCACACATATACTAGTAACTAGAGATGAACTAATCAAAGCTGACGAAGTAGAATTCTATCCAAATTTCAGGAAAACTTTGATTCGCAACTAATGCAAATTTTGTCGCACTTCATGGTAACGAATCGCAATTTTCCTAAAATGGCGGCTACACATGTGAGGACTGAGGGCATGGGGCAAGGAACTCTGGGAAAGCGGAATAACCCAGATTGACATGCCTGCATGGAGCCAATAGGCAGCCGGACAGCCCTGTGATGTCACAGCCCTATAAATACGGCAGCCCTTTTAGATTCTGCCATTTTCCAATTCAGAGTGCAGGGACAAATGTGTGAAGGCGCTAGGGACAGCTATTGGAAAAACCTCTATGTTTAAAAAAAACAACTGAAAAAAGGATTTATAAGTGCAGGGAAAAGGATAAGGAGGAATCATTTCACAGCATCTTAATGCAGGGAGAGACATCAGAGGGTGCTAAGGACATTGATAGGAAAGTGATTTACAAGTGCAGGGAACGATTATTTGGGGATCCAAACGGTCATTAGACAGCTCTATCATTCCAGCTTTTTGTTATTGGGCTGCAAGTGTTATGTTGGAAAGCCTTTAGTGGCTTATATCTTATTATCTTATTCAGTAGGACAAGAAAAATATATACGCATTTCTCTTCTGCACTTATTTCTGTTGAAAGCGTATAGGGGCGTATTACAGTACAACAAGATAAATATATATGGACTGCACTGTTGCAGTTATTTCTGGTCAAAGCATATATGAGCATATTACAGTAAAAAAAGATAAATATATATGGACTGCACTGTTGCAGTTATTTTTGGTAAAAGCGTATAGGGGCACCGGGCCCCGCTGCCATTGCAGCACCAGATGCCAGCCCCTGTTTTGGGAGTCATTCACTACACAGGGACACTGTTATGGGGGGGGGGGGTGAATCTGTGGAAGACACATAGCATAAGATGCAAAATATGTGTCACCCACAGATCCCCCATAGCAGTCTCATGTCACCCACAGATGTCCCCATAACAGTGCCATCCACAGATGCCCCCATAACAGTACCATCCACAGATGCCCCCATAGCAGTGCCATCCACAGATGCCCCCATAACAGTGCTGTCCACAGATGTCCCTATTACAGTGCCATTCACAGATGCCCCTATTACAGTGCCATCCACAGATGCCCCCATAGCAGTGCCATCCACAGATGCCCCTGTAACAGTGCCATCCACAGATGCCCCCATAACAGTGTCATCCACAGATTTACCCCATAATAGTGTCATCCACAGACTACCATTAGTTCAAAACCCACCAAAAGCACACCTTTTGGTTCAAAATATATATTTTTTTATTTTCCTCAAAAACCTAGGTGCGTCTTACAGGCCGGTGTTTCTTACACTGTATTTCTGGTGAAAGAGTAAAATGGCATATTTCATTAAAAAAATAAAAATATATACGCACTGCACTGTTGCAGTTGTTTGTGGTGAAAGCATATAGGGGCATATTACAGTAAAAAAAGAAAAATATATTCTCAGTGCATTTCTGCAGTTAATCCTGGTGAAGGCATATAGTGGCCTATTTCAGTCCAACAAGAAAAATATATGCTGCAGTTATTTCTGTTGAAAGCATATAGGGGCATATTACAGTAGTAAAAAAGAAAAATATATATACGCATTTCACTGGTGCATTTATTAGCGACAAAAGCGTTCAGTGGCCTATTTCAGTACAAAAAGAAAAATATATTCTCAGTTCATATCCACACTATGTCACCTTGCCACTCTGTGGCCTCCTGATGCTGCCGCCACCTCCAAACTATGTCACCTTGCACTCTGTGGCCTCCTCATGCTGCTTCAATTTCCACACTATGTCACCTTGCCACTCTGTGGTATCCTGCTGCTGCTGCCGCCATATCCACACTATGTCACCTTGCTACTCTGTGGCCTCCTGATGCTGCCGCCACCTCCAAACTGTCACCTTGCCACTCGGTGGCTTCCTCATACTGCTGCCAAATCCAGACCCTGTCATTGGGCCACTCTGTGGTCTACTCATGCTGCTTCCACCTCACCACTATGTCATAGGTCCACTCTGTGGACTTTTCATGCTCTTCCCACCCTCCCCACTTCATGACTGGTCCACTATTTTGCCTGTCAGCCTGGCTGACATCATCATTTATTTAGCCTTTCTTCTGATCTGTCAGAAGGAAGGAAAAATGAGACACACAACGGATCCTGTCTGTGTAGCAGCTGTAAGGCCTGTATGTGTCACGGTAGATGGGGATTAGAGGAACACCAAGTACACAAACAGCAACAGGAAAACAGACTAGGCCCCAAAGCTAGGGAGGAGGGAATGGTAACCTCCTAACAATCCCTGAGCCTCTCTGTGACTGCTGACAGTATGAGCAAGTCCTGATGGTGAACAAACTCATACGCTGGAACCTAAGCTCTACTGACACTGTCACAAACCCTAACTTAGGGAGTGGGGAATGAGACAGCCGGTAAGGGACCAGCGTCTCCCTGAGACCTAGAAGCAACACAAGAACAAAGGAGAAAACAGGAGGACTTAGCTTGAGACGATCGGGAAGTAGAGGATCCACAAACAACCAGTATAGAACTCCAGAAGGAAAACTAAAAAAATCAACCGCAAAGTCAGCAGTAAGAGGCGGTCTTAAAGGGAGTCTGTCGCCTCCATATAGCCATAAACAGTGCTTACATGGCTCTGTAGCACACCTATAAAGGATTGTAACGGTACCTTTGTTCTTTTCTTTAGACTTGCACCAGCAGGAAAAACAAAGTTTAATTCATATGCAAATAAGCACTCGCAAGTGCCCAGGGGCGGCGTTCAGTGTGTAGGTGCCCAGACTGCTCTGCCTTCTTTTCACTTTACTCCTCCCCAGCCTCTTCCTTTGCCCTATCGATGAGGCAAGAGACTTGGAGGGCGGGCAAAGGCAGAGATTGGGGAGGAGTAAAGTGAAAAGAAGGCAGAGCAGCCTGGGCACCTACACACTGAACGCCACCCCTGGGCACTTGCGAGTGCTCATTTGCATATGAATTAAACTTCGTTTTTCCTGCTGGTGCAAGTCTAAAGAAAAAAACAAAGATACTGTTACAATCCTGTATAGGTGTGCTACAGAGCCATGTAAGCACTGTATATGGCCATATGGAGGTTACAGACTCCCTTTAAATAGAGCCTCTTAAACAGGTAATGAGCAGAACCTGTGGAGAGGTGGAATCCTGCCCACAACCACAAACAGAAAGGAAACACAGAAAGACCTGTCAGATAGACTCATGTGCTGCAAGTCTATCTGATCTTCTCAGATCCCTCACAGGGCAGGCAGAGACAGTATGGTCCCATCAGAATTGGCTTATGATTTGGTAGCCAAAAGCAGGAGTGGGTAGAAAACACAGAATACATGCAAATATTCCATTCACGTGTCATCTCTGTTTTACATCCACTACTGTATTTTATTTTGCATTAGCAATACTGATGGATTATTAAGCAAATGCTGACTGAGTGAAGGCGTATGCTCCACAGACAGGATCAGTTTTTTGTGAGATATTGTTCAATCAAAGGAACGGCAATTCAATCAGTGACTCTGTCCGCGGGGGGGGGGGGGGCTCTACTTGTATATGGGTTTAATAGAACAGGTTCTGATAACTTCTATGTGGAATCAGCTGGCGACGGTGTAAAAGGATTGTGCTTCTTCTTGGCACTAACTTTGCGACCTGTAAGGCTGAGTCCATACTGTACTTGAGTTATTTGGTCAGTTTTGGCCCCTTGACTGCCCTAATAAGTGAAGTGTGCAGTGATTCTAAGAGCGACGCCTGTCATCTGCATTTCATACATACTCACAGTATTATTTCACTACCAAAACAGACTTCCTATGCGGGTTACTACAGGGAACAGTGTTCTACACCACTATAAACGCTCTCAGCGGCCAGGAAATAGCTGTTTTTTAACGCGATTCACCGCAAACAAATTCGGTTCGAAGCAAATTTTTCAGAAAAACTCGGTGAACCGGCCGAATTGAATTTTTGAAAAATTTGCTCATCTTTACTAGTGACGTACACTGGCCAAACATAGATTGCATTCAGAAAGTCTTCAGACCCTTTCATTTTTTTCACCTTTTTTTTATGTTGTAGCACTGTGCTAAAAAAAATAAAAAAAAGTTTTCCTCCATCAATCAGCGCTCACTCCCCCTGAATAAAAATATGAAAAAAGGATTTTAAAAATATTTGAAAACTTCTTAAAAAGGAAAAACTAAAATTTCACATAAGTATTCAAACTATTTGCTATGACACTTAAAATTTTGCTCTGATGGCCTGCCATTTCTCTTGATTATCTTTGAGATGTTTCTAAACCTTGATGAAATTGATGATTTGGAAAAGATACCCCCTGTCAACAGAAGGTCTCACAGCTGACAATGCATATCAGAGCATAAACCAAGCCATGTGAGGGAAATAACTGCCTGTAGAGTCTAGATACAGGATTGGGTGGAGGCACAGATCTGGAAAACTGTACAAAAAAATGTCTGCTGCACTGAAAGTTCCTAACAGCTCAGAGACCTCTATAATTCTTAAATAGAAGATGTCTGGAAAAGTCTTCCAAGAGCTGGCCACCCAATCAAACTAAGTACTCAGAGGAGATGGGCCTTGGTAAGAGAGGTGACCAGGAGTCCAATGGTCACTCAAGTCTGCAAACCTTGTGGCATCATATCCAGAAAGACTGGAGTAAAGGGTTTGAATACTTATGTCAATGCAAGATTTTAGGTTCTCCATTTCAATAAATTAGCAAAGATTTTGAACATTCTGTTTTCACTTTGTCATTTTAGCTCAAGGCTGTGAAAAAGGTGAAGGAGTCTGAAGACTTCCAAATGCACTGGATGCTCTGTATGTCAAAAAAAGTTCTTGAGGCATTACATGTAGCTTCTGGTCTAAGCACAAAGTCTGTAACATTGTCCCACATCTTGTGCTATTGTTATGTGGCAGAGGGGATTTTGGACCCTTCGGCCATTAGGATCTGGGTGTGACTGTAACCTCTGTACAACCTGTAGCTATACCTTGTCTTTTGGTATATGTTTGGCTAATTATATTCTGTGGGAGCATTTATTTACAGAGAATTTCCCAGCATAGGCATGGATATGATCCCAAACTCATTGTAAGTGTATCTAACAGGCATGTGCCTTTTGAAACATTTATTCTATATTTGTACAACTTTTGGAGGGCATTTTAGAATATACACGTCTATATCCACCAGATATTTTGTTGAATAGATGGTGCCAGTTTTACGCCTAATGTAGGTGATAGAAAACAGTGTGTCCAAATAGCAGCACTTATAAAACTTGACCTGTCGTGTTTTGCTTTGTAAAATTAATGAACTTTTTTTTATTGATAAACCGGAGCACAGATCTGGAGTTTGACCTAATTGACTTTTCTTTGCTGGATTACCAGACCGCTGTTATCTGACACCTGCTGCGGAATCAGATCTTCTGAACAACTTTCAGTCTGAGTATGTGGGGTCACTGCAGTGCTCTTAATGTTTTAGAAGGAACAGGGATGAGATATTATAAACATCTTTAAACCATTCTGGAGGTGGCAACAGCATCCAACTAACCCACTGACCTGCATCTGGAAAATGTGCTATGGTCCACCTACGTTTAACCATGTGTTTGTTTCTGACAACTCAGTCGGTGTATGCATTTCAGCTGCACTAACATGAGTGTAAGGTCTTCAAAGTTACAACCTAGTCTTAGGCCTCGTGCACACGACCGTATGTGTTTTGCGGTCCGCAAATTGCGGATCCGCAAAAAAAATGGATGACGTCCCGTATGGTATCGGTTTTTTTAACGGATCCCTTGTAATAATGCCTATCCTTGTCCGCAAACTAGAAAAAAATAGGACATGCACTATTTTTTTTGTGGAGCAACGGAACGGACATACTGATGCGGACAGCACACGGTGTGCTGTCTGTGTTTTTTGCGGACCCATTGAAATGAATGTGTCCACATCCTATCCGCAAAAAAAAACGGATCGGACACGGAAACAAAATACAGTTGTGTGCATGAGGCCTTAATGAAAGCAAACCACTAGTTTCCTAGCAAATTCTGTGATCTAGATTGGAAGATTTCCCCAAGATTCATTTTTAGTGTAACATAGTAACAAAATTGGTAAGACTGAAAAGGACATACGTGCATCCAGTTCAGACTGTTATCTTAGGCTACGTTCACCCTGTCGGATCCGTCCTGCCGATATTTCGCCGGACCGCCGCTCCGCCCCGATTGACTATATTGGGGACGGGGGCGGAGCTACAGCGCAGCACGGCAGTGCACGGCGAAAGGCCGCCGGACTAAAAGTACTGCATGTCCGACTTTTTAGTCCGGCGGCCTTTTGCCGTGCACTGCCGTGCTGCACCTGAGTTCCGCCCCCGTCCCTATTATAGACAATGGGGATGGAGCGGCGGTCCGGCGCCATGGCGAAATAGCGGCAGGACGGATCCAACAGGGTGAACAGCCTGTCGGATCCGTCCTGCCGCTAGTGTGAAAGTACCCTTACAAAGTTGATCCAGAGGAAGAAAAAAAAAACTCATGAAGTAGAAGCCAATTTTCCTAATTTTAGGTTAAGAAAATTCCTTCCCGACATCCTGGATCAATGACCCTTCTCCAGAAATTTAGTAACTGTAATATTATTATACTCTAGAAATACTTCCAGACCCTTATGTCCACTGGCCCGTGTGCATAGTTAACCCTGGTGAATGTCTGAATAGTTTGTATTATGTGTGTATTGCCACTGTGGGGAAGTTATATTGTTCTTTACAAGATGCAACAGAATTTGCAGTTGAGCCACATTGGGGACAGTGAGAAATATATAGTGCCTATGGGACTGCATTGTAAGTTATAAGAGATGTCCTGTGATTTAAAGGGATTCTGTCACCTGCTTTTAGCATTTTAAGCTGGCACCATCGCTATGTTGACTAAAGTACCTTATTTCCAGCAGTCTTCTTTTTACTTATTTTCGTTTGGTAGTTTTGATATAAGGGCGTTTTTTTCAATCTCCAGTGCCCAGTGACGCCCCCCTGCAGTGCCCAAGACAGCCTCCTGATCATCAAATAACCTCCCACAGCCCGGCAAACGGTTCCGCCCCCTCCCCACGTCATAATCTACCTTATAGATATGCCCCGTCCTTCTTCCTGTCTGCGGCCAGAAAACTCGCGCAGGCGCAGTACCGCCTTCGGCCTGCGCGATCATCAACCTCCTGAGGGCAACAGCCTCAAAAGTCTCACTGGGCATGCGCCGAGCCCAGTGATGTGACCTGAGCGCTGTTGCCCTCAGGACGTTGATGATCGCGCAGGCCGCAGGTGGAACTGCGCCTGCGCGAGTTTTCTGGCCGCAGACAGGAAGGAGGACGGGGCATTTCTATAAGGTAGATTATGACGTGGGGAGGGGGCGGAACCATTTGCCAGGCTGTGGGAGGTGTTTTGATGATCAGGAGGCTGTCTTGGGCACTGCAGGGGGGGCGTCACTGGGCACCGGAGAGTGAAAAAAACGCCCCTCTGGGCACCTTGGACCTTAATTAGCATAACATAAAAATCGCTTTTATATCAAAACTACCAAATGAAAATAAGTAAAAAGAAGACTGCTGGAAATAAGGTACTTTAATCAACATAGCGATGGTGCCAGCTTAAAATGCTAAAAGCAGGTGACAGAATCCCTTTAAAATGTATTTCATTATACAGTAGTCCCTCAAGTTACTATATTGATTGGTTCCATGATGACTATTATATATTGATACCATTGTAACTTGAGCCAGTAACTTTATGGAAATTTAGTAATTAGTTTCAGAGCTCCAAAGTATCCTCCTAAAATAAGAGAAAATGAAGATTAAAAAAATAATCAAGTAGCTAAGATAAAAAAAAAGTCCATATATTTAACATCAGGTGATGCTCAAAGCTGTAAATCACTTTCCAGGATGAGGACAGGAGCTTCTTCATGGCCCGGTAATGAAATGCTCTTGAAAACAAACAATTGAGGCATGGACACCACACAATATATAAGTATGCTGAAAGCCAATGCTAACTGCAAAAAAATACTCAAAGAACTGACAGTAAGGTGTCCCAGAAAAATTCAGCTCCTGAGGATACCATTTTAGGAAGCTGCAGCCTTTCATAATCTTCCAAAAACAAAGAGTTAAAGGGGTTCTCAAGGAATTAGCAATTGACCTATCCTGCCACCAGTGCAACTCCCAGCAGCTGATTACAGGGACGTGAGGTAGGGGTGTAGCTAAAGGCTCATAGGCCCAAATGCAAGAGTTCAGCTTGAATTCCCCTTCCCTCAGTGCTTTGTGGCCAGGGGCAGGGATACACAGCCATTGTGCTGCCTGAGGCAAAAATGTAAATGGCAACCCCCCATGCCAATTCCTTGATCCTACCCCTTCCCTCCAGCCAAAGGTGTAACTTCACCAGCATGCGGCACAAGGATCTTTGGGCCCCCTCAGGCTCTGATGTGATATTGATGATATATCCTAGACATAAGTCATCAATAATCAAACGGAAGATTCAATTTAAATGCTCAGGAACATTGCTAAGGTCAGAAACAGCAACAGGTTGAGAACTCAGGATTGAGCCTAGAAAAACCTAAACAGCTCAAGCAAATGGGCAAGTAGCCTGTACTGCAGTGCACAGAAACCATATCGTTTCTAAGTTAGACTACTTTTACATCTGTATTTTGTTTTCTGGTTTTGAGATCCTGCAGAGGATCTTAAAACCGGAGCAAAACACTTCTGTTTTGTCCCCTTGCATTGTCATTGGGAACAAAACAGATCAGGATGTCTTCCGTTCCGGTTTGTTCCATTTTGTGACCGGATGCAAAACAGCTGCAAGCTGCAGTTTAGTGTCCTGTCTACGAAACAGAAAAAAACACACCCAGCACTAAAAACATTGTAAGTTAATGGTGCCGGATTCATTTTTTCGGATTCTAAAAAATACTGATCCGTCACCCCTTGACTTACATTGTTATTAGTGAGGCATCTGGTTTGTTCAGTTTCGATTTAATACAACAGCATCTAAACGGAATGGATGCATCCTGATGTATTAGGCCCCTTTCAGATGAGTGAGTGTTTCGCTGCGAACATCGCAGCGAGGCACCCAGCCTGAATTTTCAGCACTGCCGGGGTCACATAGCATTATATTGATTTATACTGCTGTGTAACCCTTAGGGCTGTTTCACACGAGCGGATGCCGTGCGTGACATCCGCTCCGTGAATGATAGCCAAGACCCGATGCAGACTGCAGAAGCACGGAGCATTAACATGACTGATGATGCTCCGTGCCTCTCTGTGACCTCTTTACTACGAAATCACAGTGAGATAAAGTTGTCACTGTGATTTCGTAGTAAAGAGATCACAGAGAGGCACGGAGCATTATCAGTCATGTTAATGCTCCGTGCTTCTGCAGTTCGCATCGGGTCTTGGCTGTCATTCACGGAGCGGATGTCACGCACGGCATCCACTCGTGTGAAACAGCCCTTACAGTTCTGGAATGTATTAGATGACACTGACATAATGCTAGAAAAAGGGGGTCAGTCAGAACATCCCAATGCACAGGTGCACGCCGCCATGGCTAGGAACACGAGGGAAAAAAAACACAATGCAACAGCACTCTGCAAACACAAATTATTTACTATAATGCCATAGTTATAGAAAATATTATGGTGCTAATGCTACACCTATTTTGTAAATTTGAGATTCTTGGCAAATATATTTTGTACAAAATTATTTGGGCCTGTCTACCTGCGTCAAGGCAATCTCTATAAGATGGGAACCTAACACTAAATTCTACCTGTTATGTGCCACACTAGCCACCATAAAATTCAGGGAATGCAGGTTGAACTTTTTTTTTTTTTACTGACATAATGCTGTCTGTGTTATCTAATACATTTCAGAACTGTAAGTGTTACATAGCATCATAAATCAATATAATGTATGTGACCCCGGCAGTACTGGGAATTCAGGCCGAGTGCTGCGCTGCAAGTCTGCAGTGTGACACCCGCTAATTTGAAAGGGGCCTTAAACTGAACAAAAGCGTTTTGCTTTGGTTTGGATCTCACAACCGGGATACAGCGCAGATGTGAAAGTAGCCTTACATAGGTTTAAAAAGGTTGTAGGTAGAGTTGAGCGAACACCTGGATGTTCGGGTTCGAGAAGTTCGGCCGAACATCCCGGAAATGTTCGGGTTCGGGATCCGGACCCGATCCGAACTTCGTCCCGAACCCGAACCCCATTGAAGTCAATGGGGACCCGAACTTTTCGGCACTAAAAAGGCTGTAAAACAGCCCAGGAAAGAGCTAGAGGGCTGCAAAAGGCAGCAACATGTAGGTAAATCCCCTGCAAACAAATGTGGATAGGGAAATGAATTAAAATAAAAATTAAATAAATAAAAATTAACCAAAATCAATTGGAGAGAGGTCCCATAGCAGAGAATCTGGCTTCACGTCAGCCACCACTGCAACAGTCCATTGGCATATATTTAGGCCCAGCACCCAGGCAGAGGAGGGAGGTCCCGTAACAGAGAATCTGGCTTCATGTCAGCAGAGAATCAGTCTGCATGTCATAGCAGAGAATGAGGCTTCACGTCAGCCACCACTGCAACAGTCCATTGGCATATATTTAGGCCCAGCACACACACAGGCAGAGGAGAGAGGTCCCGTAACAGACAATCTGGCTTCATGTCAGCAGAGAATCAGTCTGCATGTTATAGCAGAGAATGAGGCTTCACGTCAGCCACCACTGCAACAGTCCATTGGCATATATTTAGGCCCAGCACCCAGGCAGAGGAGGGAGGTCCCGTAACAGAGAATCTGTCTTCATGTCAGCAGAGAATCAGTCTGCATGTCATAGCAGAGAATGAGGCTTCACGTCAGCCACCACTGCAACAGTCCATTGGCATATATTTAGGCCCAGCACCCAGGCAGAGGAGGGAGGTCCCGTAACAGAGAATCTGTCTTCATGTCAGCAGAGAATCAGTCTGCATGTCATAGCAGAGAATGAGGCTTCACGTCAGCCACCACTGCAACAGTCCATTGGCATATATTTAGGCCCAGCACACACACAGGCAGAGGAGAGAGGTCCCGTAACAGAGAATCTGGCTTCATGTCAGCAGAGAATCAGTCTGCATGTCATAGCAGAGAATGAGGCTTCACGTCAGCCACCACTGCAACAGTCCATTGGCATATATTTAGGCCCAGCACACAGGCAGAGGAGAGAGGTCCCGTAACAGAGAATCTGGCTTCATGTCAGCAGAGAATCAGTCTGCATGTCATAGCAGAGAATGAGGCTTCACGTCAGCCACCACTGCAACAGTCCATTGGCATATATTTAGGCCCAGCACCCAGGCAGAGGAGGGAGGTCTCGTAACAGAGAATCTGGCTTCATGTCAGCAGAGAATCAGTCTGCATGTCATAGCAGAGAATGAGGCTTCACGTCAGCCACCACTGCAACAGTCCATTGGCATATATTTAGGCCCAGCACACACACAGGCAGAGGAGAGAGGTCCCGTAACAGAGAATCTGGCTTCATGTCAGCAGAGAATCAGTCTGCATGTCATAGCAGAGAATGAGGCTTCACGTCAGCCACCACTGCAACAGTCCATTGGCATATATTTAGGCCCAGCACACACACAGGCAGAGGAGAGAGGTCCCGTAACAGAGAATCTGGCTTCATGTCAGCAGAGAATCAGTCTGCATGTCATAGCAGAGAATGAGGCTTCACGTCAGCCACCACTGCAACAGTCCATTGGCATATATTTAGGCCCAGCACACACACAGGCAGAGGAGAGAGGTCCCGTAACAGAGAATCTGGCTTCATGTCAGCAGAGAATCAGTCTGCATGTCATAGCAGAGAATGAGGCTTCACGTCAGCCACCACTGCAACAGTCCATTGGCATATATTTAGGCCCAGCACCCAGGCAGAGGAGGGAGGTCTCGTAACAGAGAATCTGGCTTCATGTCAGCAGAGAATCAGTCTGCATGTCATAGCAGAGAATGAGGCTTCACGTCAGCCACCACTGCAACAGTCCATTGGCATATATTTAGGCCCAGCACACACACAGGCAGAGGAGAGAGGTCCCGTAACAGAGAATCTGTCTTCATGTCAGCAGAGAATTAGTCTGCATGTCATAGCAGAGAATGAGGCTTCACGTCAGCCACCACTGCAACAGTCCATTGGCATATATTTAGGCCCAGCACACAGGCAGAGGAGAGAGGTCCCGTAACAGACAATCTGGCTTCATGTCAGCAGAGAATCATTCTGCATGTCATAGCAGAGAATCAGGCTTCACGTCACCCAACATTGGAACAGTCCATTGGCATATATTTAGGCCCCAGAACCCAGACACAGGAGAGGTTCATTCAACTTTGGGTAGCCTCGCAATATAATGGTAAAATGAAAATAAAAATAGGATTGAATGAGGAAGTGCCCTGGAGTCCAATAATATATGGTTAAGGGGAGGTAGTTAATGTCTAATCTGGACAAGGGACGGACAGATCCTGTGGGATCCATGCCTGGTTCATTTTTATGAACGTCAGCTTGTCCACATTGGCTGTAGACAGGCGGCTGCGTTTGTCTGTAATGACGCCCCCTGCCGTGCTGAATACACGTTCAGACAAAACGCTGGCCGCCGGGCAGGCCAGCACCTCCAAGGCATAAAAGGCTAGCTCTGGCCACGTGGACAATTTAGAGACCCAGAAGTTGAATGGGGCCGAACCATCAGTCAGTACGTGGAGGGGTGTGCACACGTACTGTTCCACCATGTTAGTGAAATGTTGCCTCCTGCTAACACGTTGCGTATCAGGTGGTGGTGCAGTTAGCTGTGGCGTGTTGACAAAAGTTTTCCACATCTCTGCCATGCTAACCCTGCCCTCAGAGGAGCTGGCCGTGACACAGCTGCCTTGGCGACCTCTTGCTCCTCCTCTGCCTTGGCCTTGGGCTTCCACTTGTTCCCCTGTGACATTTGGGAATGCTCTCAGTAG
The DNA here is from genome assembly GCF_014858855.1 of Bufo gargarizans. Classification (NCBI taxonomy): domain Eukaryota; kingdom Metazoa; phylum Chordata; class Amphibia; order Anura; family Bufonidae; genus Bufo; species Bufo gargarizans. The sequence continues at coordinate 70,679,718 of NC_058087.1, forward strand.
CGCGTCTACCAACGTGCGCTCGTACTCGCGCATCTTCCTATCACGCTCCAGTGCAGGAAGTAAGGTGGGCACATTGTCTTTGTAGCGTGGATCCAGCAGGGTGGCAACCCAGTAGTCCGCACAGGTTAAAATGTGGGCAACTCTGCTGTCGTTGCGCAGGCACTGCAGCATGTAGTCGCTCATGTGTGCCAGGCTGCCCAGGGGTAAGGACAAGCTGTCCTCTGTGGGAGGCGTATCGTCATCGTCCTGCCTTTCCCCCCAGCCACGCACCAGTGATGGACCCGAGCTGCGTTGGGTGCCACCCCGCTGTGACCATGCTTCATCCTCATCCTCCTCCACCTCCTCCTCATCCTCGTCCTCCTCGTCCTCCAGTAGTGGGCCCTGTCTGGCCACATTTGTACCTGGCCTCTGCTGTTGCCAAAAACCTCCCTCTGAGTCACTTCGAAGAGACTGGCCTGAAAGTGCTAAAAATGACCCCTCTTCCTCCTCCTCCTCCTCCTCCTGGGCCACCTCCTCTTGCATCATCGCCCTAAGTGTTTTCTCAAGGAGACATAGAAGTGGTATTGTAACGCTGATAACGGCGTCATCGCCACTGGCCATGTTGGTGGAGTACTCGAAACAGCGCAACAGGGCACACAGGTCTCGCATGGAGGCCCAGTCATTGGTGGTGAAGTGGTGCTGTTCTGTAGTGCGACTGACCCGTGCGTGCTGCAGCTGAAACTCCACTATGGCCTGATGCTGCTCGCACAGTCTGTCCAGCATGTGCAAGGTGGAGTTCCACCTGGTGGGCACGTCGCATATGAGGCGGTGAGCGGGAAGGCCGAAGTTACGCTGTAGCGCAGACAGGCGAGCAGCAGCAGGATGTGAACGCCGGAAGCGCGAACAGACGGCCCGCACTTTATGCAGCAGCTCTGACATGTCGGGGTAGTTGTGAATGAACTTCTGCACCACCAAATTCAGCACATGCACCAAGCAAGGGATGTGCGTCAAATTGGCTAGTCCCAGAGCTGCAACGAGATTTCGCCCATTATCGCACACCACCAGGCCGGGCTTGAGGCTCACCGGCAGCAACCACTCGTCGGTCTGTTGTTCTATACCCCGCCACAACTCCTGTGCGGTGTGGGGCCTGTCCCCCAAACATATGAGTTTCAGAATGGCCTGCTGACGTTTACCCCGGGCTGTGCTGAAGTTGGTGGTGAAGGTGTGTGGCTGACTGGATGAGCAGGTGGAAGAAGAGGAGGAGGAAGCCGAGAAGGAGGAGGTGGCAACAGGAGGCAAAGAATGTTGCCCTGCGATCCTTGGCGGCGGAAGGACGTGCGCCAAACAGCTCTCCGCCTGGGGCCCAGCTGCCACTACATTTACCCAGTGTGCAGTTAGGGAGATATAGCGTCCCTGGCCGTGCTTACTGGTCCACGTATCTGTGGTTAGGTGGACCTTGCTACAGATGGCGTTGCGCAGTGCACACTTGATTTTATCGGATACTTGGTTGTGCAGGGAAGGCACGGCTCTCTTGGAGAAGTAGTGGCGGCTGGGAACAACATACTGTGGGACAGCAAGCGACATGAGCTGTTTGAAGCTGTCTGTGTCCACCAGCCTAAATGACAGCATTTCATAGGCCAGTAGTTTAGAAATGCTGGCATTCAGGGCCAGGGATCGAGGGTGGCTAGGTGGGAATTTACGCTTTCTCTCAAATGTTTGTGAGATGGAGAGCTGAACGCTGCCGTGTGACATGGTTGAGACGCTTGGTGACGGAGGTGGAGGTGGTGGTGTTGGTGGTACATCCCCTGTTTGCTGGGCGGCAGGTGCCAACGTTCCTCCAGAGGCGGAGGAAGAGGCCGAGGCGGCAGCAGCAGAAGAGGCCGAGGCGGCAGCAGCAGAAGAGGTAGCAGGGGGAGCCTGAGTGACTTCCTTGGTTTTAAGGTGTTTACTCCACTGCAGTTCATGCTTTGCATGCAGGTGCCTGGTCATGCAGGTTGTGCTCAGGTTCAGAACGTTAATGCCTCGCTTAAGGCTCTGATGGCACAGCGTGCAAACCACTCGGGTCTTGTCGTCAGCACATTGTTTGAAGAAGTGCCATGCCAGGGAACTCCTTGAAGCTGCCTTTGGGGTGCTCGGTCCCAGATGGCGGCGGGCAGTAGCAGGCGGAGTCTCTTGGCGGCGGGTGTTCTGCTTTTGCCCACTGCTCCCTCTTTTGCTACGCTGTTGGCTCGGTCTCACCACTGCCTCTTCCTCCGAACTGTGAAAGTCAGTGGCACGACCTTCATTCCATGTGGGGTCTAGGACCTCATCATCCCCTGCATCGTCTTCCACCCAGTCTTGATCCCTGACCTCCTGTTCAGTCTGCACACTGCAGAAAGACGCAGCAGTTGGCACCTGTGTTTCGTCATCATCAGAGACATGCTGAGGTGGTATTCCCATGTCCTCATCATCAGGAAACATAAGTGGTTGTGCGTCAGTGCATTCTATATCTTTCACCGCTGGGGAAGGGCTAGGTGGATGCCCTTGGGAAACCCTGCCAGCGGAGTCTTCAAACAGCATAAGAGACTGCTGCATAACTTGAGGCTGAGACAGTTTCCCTGGTATGCATGGGGGTGATGTGACAGACTGATGGGGTTGGTTTTCAGGCGCCATCTGTGCGCTTTCTGCAGAAGACTGGGTGGGAGATAATGTGAACGTGCTGGATCCACTGTCGGCCACCCAATTGACTAATGCCTGTACCTGCTCAGGCCTTACCATCCTTAGAACGGCATTGGGCCCCACCATATATCGCTGTAAATTCTGGCGGCTACTGGGACCTGAGGTAGTTGGTACACTAGGACGTGTGGATGTGGCAGAACGGCCACGTCCTCTCCCAGCACCAGAGGGTCCACTAACACCACCACGACCATGTCCACGTCCGCGTCCCTTACTAGATGTTTTTCTCATTGTTATGGTTCACCACAACAACAAAAATATTATTTGGCCCAATGTATTGTATTCAAATTCAGCGGGATATAAATTTGAGGCCTAGTATTTAGGCGCTGGGTGACCGGTATGGATTTACTAACAGAATTAGACTTGGAAATGCACAGTAGCGTGTGTGTGAAGTTATTCTGAATGACCCTATGTGCACCTTGAATATTATATACCCTTTTAGGGATAGATTTCAAATAGCTCTGATACAGCAGAAACCACTAAATTATGAAATTGCTAAATTGGGAATTGTATTTCAACCCAGAACAAAAAATATGCTTTGACGGACACTAAATAACTTTCCCAGCCACAACAGGACAGCGGTAACGAGAGATTTAGCGGGATATAAATTTGAGGCCTAGTATTTAGGCGCTGGGTGACAGGTATGGGTTTAGTGACAGAATTAGACTTGGAAATACACAGTAGCGGGTGTGTGTGAAGTTATTCTGAATGACCCTATGTGCACCTTGAATATTATATACCCTTTTAGGGATAGATTTCAAATAGCTCTGATATAGCAGAAACCACTAAATTATGAAATTGCTAAATTGGGAATTGTATTTCAACCCAGAACAAAAAATGTGCTTTGACGGACACTATATAACTTTCCCAGCCACAACAGGACAGCGGTAACGAGAGATTTAGCAGGATATAAATTTGAGGCCTAGTATTTAGGCGCTGGGTGACAGGTATGGGTTTAGTGACAGAATTAGACTTGGAAATACACAGTAGCGGGTGTGTGTGAAGTTATTCTGAATGACCCAATGTGCACCTTGAATATTATATACCCTTTTAGGGATAGATTTCAAATAGCTCTGATATAGCAGAAACCACTAAATTATGAAATTGCTAAATTGGGAATTGTATTTCAACCCAGAACAAAAAATGTGCTTTGACGGACACTAAATAACTTTCCCAGCCACAACAGGACAGCGGTAACGAGAGATTTAGCAGGATATAAATTTGAGGCCTAGTATTTAGGCGCTGGGTGACAGGTATGGGTTTAGTGACAGAATTAGACTTGGAAATACACAGTAGCGGGTGTGTGTGAAGTTATTCTGAATGACCCAATGTGCACCTTGAATATTATATACCCTTTTAGGGATAGATTTCAAATAGCTCTGATATAGCAGAAACCACTAAATTATGAAATTGCTAAATTGGGAATTGTATTTCAACCCAGAACAAAAAATGTGCTTTGACGGACACTAAATAACTTTCCCAGCCACAACAGGACAGCGGTAACGAGAGATTTAGCGGGATATAAATTTGAGGCCTAGTATTTAGGCGCTGGGTGACAGGTATGGGTTTAGTGACAGAATTAGACTTGGAAATGCACAGTAGCGGGTGTGTGTGAAGTTATTCTGAATGACCCTATGTGCACCTTGAATATTATATACCCTTTTAGGGATAGATTTCAAATAGCTCTGATATAGCAGAAACCACTAAATTATGAAATTGCTAAATTGGGAATTGTATTTCAACCCAGAACAAAAAATGTGCTTTGACGGACACTAAATAACTTTCCCAGCCACAACAGGACAGCGGTAACGAGAGATTTAGCAGGATATAAATTTGAGGCCTAGTATTTAGGCGCTGGGTGACAGGTATGGGTTTAGTGACAGAATTAGACTTGGAAATACACAGTAGCGGGTGTGTGTGAAGTTATTCTGAATGACCCAATGTGCACCTTGAATATTATATACCCTTTTAGGGATAGATTTCAAATAGCTCTGATATAGCAGAAACCACTAAATTATGAAATTGCTAAATTGGGAATTGTATTTCAACCCAGAACAAAAAATGTGCTTTGACGGACACTAAATAACTTTCCCAGCCACAACAGGACAGCGGTAACGAGAGATTTAGCAGGATATAAATTTGAGGCCTAGTATTTAGGCGCTGGGTGACAGGTATGGGTTTAGTGACAGAATTAGACTTGGAAATACACAGTAGCGGGTGTGTGTGAAGTTATTCTGAATGACCCAATGTGCACCTTGAATATTATATACCCTTTTAGGGATAGATTTCAAATAGCTCTGATATAGCAGAAACCACTAAATTATGAAATTGCTAAATTGGGAATTGTATTTCAACCCAGAACAAAAAATGTGCTTTGACGGACACTAAATAACTTTCCCAGCCACAACAGGACAGCGGTAACGAGAGATTTAGCGGGATATAAATTTGAGGCCTAGTATTTAGGCGCTGGGTGACAGGTATGGATTTAGTGACAGAATTAGACTTGGAAATGCACAGTAGCGGGTGTGTGTGAAGTTATTCTGAATGACCCTATGTGCACCTTGAATATTATATACCCTTTTAGGGATAGATTTCAAATAGCTCTGATATAGCAGGAACCACTAAATTATGAAATTGCTAAATTGGGAATTGTACTTCAACCCAGAACAAAAAATGTTCTTTGACGGACACTAAATAACTTTCCCAGCCACAACAGGACAGCGGTAACGAGAGATTTAGCGGGATATAAATTTGAGGCCTAGTATTTAGGCGCTGGGTGACCGGTATGGATTTAGTGACAGAATTAGACTGGGATATGGCCAAAAAATAACCACACTATTGCTGGTTAAATGCACTTGGTGACGGGCGCAGCTTGCCCCTGATGTAGTATATGGCCAAAAAATGAACAGACTATTGCTGGTTAAATGCACTTGGTGTCACAGCTTGACCAACCACACTACTGAGGGTTAAATGCACTTGGTGACGGGCGCAGCTTGCCCCTGATGTAGTATATGGCCAAAAAATAAACAGACTATTGCTGGTTAAATGCACTTGGTGTGACAGCTTCACCCTGATGTAGGCTTTAGCCAAAAAACAACCACACCATTGAGGGTTAAATGCACTTGGTGACAGGCGCAGCTTGCCCCTGATTTAGTATATGGCCAAAAAGTGAACAGACTATTGCTGGTTAAATGCACTTGGTGTGACAGCTTCACCCTGATGTAGGCTTTAGCCAAAAAACAACCACACCATTGAGGGTTAAATGCACTTGGTGACAGGCGCAGCTTGCCCCTAATTTAGTATATGGCCAAAAAATGAACAGACTATTGCTGGTTAAATGCACTTGGTGTGACAGCTTCACCCTGATGTAGGCTTTAGCCAAAAAACAACCACACCATTGAGGGTTAAATGCACTTGGTGACAGGCGCAGCTTGCCCCTGATTTAGTATATGGCCAAAAAATGAACAGACTATTGCTGGTTAAATGCACTTGGTGTGACAGCTTCACCCTGATGTAGGCTTAAGCCAAAAAACAACCACACCATTGAGGGTTAAATGCACTTGGTGACAGGCGCAACTTGCCCCTGATTTAGTATATGGCCAAAAAATGAACAGACTATTGCTGGTTAAATGCACTTGGTGTGACAGCTTCACCCTGATGTAGGCTTTAGCCAAAAAACAACCACACCATTGAGGGTTAAATGCACTTGGTCGCAGCTTGGATGCACTTGGTCGCAGCACCGCACAAGACACAAAATGGCCGCCGATCACCCCAGAAAAAAGTGACTGACAAACGGTCTGGGCAGCCTAAAAACAGTGAGTGAGCATTTGAATTTCAGCAGCTCAATGATGTACAGCTGCAGATCGATCGATTAATCAAGTGAAGTCCTTTGGAGGAGTTAATCTGCCTAATCTCGCCCTACTGTCGCATCCGCAACCTCTCCCTACGCTAATCAGAGCAGAGTGACGGGCGGCGCTATGTGACTCCAGCTTAAATAGAGGCTGGGTCACATGGTGCTCTGGCCAATCACAGCCATGCCAATAGTAGGCATGGCTGTGACGGACTCTTGGGGCAAGTAGTATGACGCTTGTTGATTGGCTGCTTTGCAGCCTTTCAAAAAGCGCCAAGAAAGCGTCATAAAAGCGCCAAGAAAGCGACGAACACCGAACCCGAACCCGGACTTTTACGAAAATGTCCGGGTTCGGGTCCGTGTCACGGACACCCCAAAATTCGGTACGAACCCGAACTATACAGTTCGAGTTTGCTCATCCCTAGTTGTAGGTCCCTTAAGATCAACATTTCTTAATGAATTATACAACATTAATTGTTAAATTAATAATAACCCTCAGTGCCATTTGCTATTAAATAAGCATCTAGCCCTTTTATAAATGCTGACATAGTATCTGCAATTACTACCGTTTGGGGTAGGGCATTTCGCAGGTTAACTACTGTAATTAGAAATAATCCTTTCCTGTATTCATGTCTAATTCACATTGGGTTAGAGCATTCCATAGATTGACTACTAACTGTAATGAATCCTTTCCTTTATTGATTTCTAAATTGCCTTGCCTTAAGATAGAAATTTAAAAATTTACCTCTAAGGGTACTTTCACACTAGCGTTTTTGTTTTCCGCTATTGATTTCCATCCTAGGGGCTCAATACCGGAAAAAAATGATCAGTTTTACACTAATGCTTTCTGAATGGAGAGCATTCCGTTCGGTATGCATCAGGATGCATCAGTTCAGTTCCTCTTATGTTTTTTGGGGCGGAGAAAATACTGCATCATGCTGCAGTTTTCTCCCCGGCCAAAAAACACTTGCCGGAATGCCGGATCCGGCATTAATTTCAATTGAAATGCATTAATGCCGGATCCGGACCAAAGTGTTCCGGCAAAACAGAAAGACCTTTAAAAATGAGAAAAAAATAAATACCGGATCCTTTTTTCTGGATGACAACTGAAAAGATGGATTCGGTATTGCAATGCATTTGTGAGACAGATCCGCATGCAGATCCATCTCACAAATGCATCTGTTTGCGTCCAGATTGCCGGCGATGGAACTGCCTGCCGGAATCCTCTGCTGCAAGTGTGAAAGTACCCTAAGGCGTATTTTTTCCAGGCTAATGAAGCCCAATTTTTTAAGCTGCTTATTCCATCCCACTTAATAATCTGGTCGCCCATCTCATGACTCTTTCTAGCTCTCTTACATAGTATGTGGAGCTCAAAACTAAATCCCATATTCAAGATGTAGCCTTATGAGAGATTTTTTTAAAGGGGTAACATTACACTGGGATCACAGGATTTTCTCTCTCTTTTTACACTCTCTTAAATCTTATTTGTTTTTTTCAGCAGCTGTCTAACATTGAGTACTGATAAGAATTTCAGGATTAATTTGATATGTCACAAAAAAAAAAAATTGCTTGTGAAGCAGCCAAATCGAATTTTTGAATAATTCCCTTTAATAATAATCTAGGCCTGCTAAATTCTACTACAACATAATTGATATCTGTTATATTCTACTACATCATGATCGATGTCTGTTACTGTATATTCTACTCAGAGATGAGCATACCAGACAAGATTTGTAGATTTGTATTGTTTAAAGTTCACAGAATTTTGGAAAAATTCATTTCGGTCAAAAATCGATTTGTCCAGAATGAGAGAGAGATATATCAACTGATCTCCATGATAGAAATAGTACCCACACAAAGTTTTCCCCTAAGGCCTTGCAGCTAGACATGTTGTTCCCATCTGCTTTTTACTGATAAAGGGTTGATATACGTGACGACTAATGAAAGCTAAACAATGCTCCTCTGGATTTCTGGGTAAAATACATGCAACTTATCATGTCTAACATCTGCTGGCATTGTATAGTAACATAGTACATAAGGCTGAAAAAAGAAATCTGTCCATCCAGTTTGGCCTGTTATCCTGCAAGTTGAAAAGCATATTTAAATATTTGAATATCTTTCCCAGAAATCCAGAGGAGCATCGCCTGGCCTACAATACTGCAATATTGCGCACATGTACTCTGCGTACCATGGGCTCTCCATAATGAGATAGAGTATCCCTGAGGGCTCTCTCTTTGCTTGCACATTCTTTCTAGTGTAAGATATTCACCTCCTCCGAATTTCATCACTCTTTGCTGTAACGAATTGCATTTTTTTCCTAAAATGGCTGCTGCACGTGTTATTACATGGAGCAAGGAACTCTGGGAACAAGGGATCACCCACAATGCAATGCATGCAGCCAATCAGCAGCCAGCCAGCCCTGTGATGTCATCACCATATAAATAGCCTCAGCCATCTTGGATTCAGGCATTTTCCAGTGTACTTAGTGCAGGGAGAGACGTCAGCAGGCGCTATGGACAGTGGTAAAAAAGACTTCAAAACTTTTATTTTGCTGTATAGAAGTTCAGGGAAAGGATAGGGAGGAATCATCCCACAGTATTGAAGCAGAACAGGGTTCAGTAGGGGAGTTTACATCCTGGGTAATAGGAACAATCCTATTACACCTTGCTGCATTATGTCACCTTGCCACTCTGTGGTCTCCTGATGCTGCTGCCACCTCCACACTATGTCACTTTGCCACTCTGTGGCCTCCTGATGCTTCTGCCACCTGCACACTTAGTCATTGTGCCACTCTGTGGCCTCCTGATGCTGCTGCTGCCACCTCAATACTGTCATTGTGCAACCCTGTGGTCTACTCCTGATGCTGCTGACACCTGCACACTCTGTCATTAAGCCTTTCTGTGGTCTCCTCATGCTGCTTCAACCTCACCAATATGTCATAGCGCCACTCTGTGGACTTCTCATGCAGTTCCCACCCTCCCCACTTCATGCCTAGGCCACTCTTTTGCCTTTCGTCCTGGCTGACATCATTATTTATTTGACCCTTCTTGTGATCTGTCAGAAGGAAGGAAAACTTAGGCGCACAACGGATCCTGTCTATGTAACAGCTGTAAGGCCTGCATGACATGGTCGCTATTTTGCTTCAGAATTGGCTTATGATATGGTAGCCAAAAGCAGGAGTGGGTACAAAACACAGAAGACTTGCAAATATTCCATTCACGTGTCATCTCTGTTTTGGATTCACTCCTGTTCTTTTTTTACTTTAGCAATACTGATGGATTACTGACCAAATGCTGACCAAGTGAAGGCGGATGCTCCACAGACAGGATCAGTTTTTTGGGGGTTATTGTTCTGACGGATCAGAGGAAGGGCAAAATAATCAGTGATGTAAACACAAACGTATAAGCATTTAATAGAACAGGTTCTGTAGAAATCTATGTGGAATCATCTGCTGACAGTGTAAAAGAAGTGAGCTTCTTCTTGACGCTAACATTGACCTGTAAGGCTAAGTTCACACTTGAGTTATTTGGTTAGTTTTGGCCCCGTAACTGCCCAGATAAGTGAAGTGTGCAGTGATTCTAAGAGCGACTCCTGTCATCTACATGTCATACTGACTCACAGTATTGTTTCACTACTACGGCAGACACCCTATGCGTGTTATTGCAAGGCACAGTGTTCTACACCACTATAAAGGCTCTCTGCAGCCAGGAAATAGCCATTTTTTAAAAATGATTCGCCACAAATAAATTTGGATCAAACGAAAAATTTTCGGCCAAATAGAATTTTTGAGAAATTCCCTCATCTCTATCTGTGTTTGGTTTGTGATTTTTATGGACCATTAGTAGCAAATTAATTTTCAACCTAGCAGTGTCCGTGGAATACGAATGACACACAGACCAAACATGAATTCTTTTTCCCGTATGAACCTCTGACCATCTTGTCACAGATTTCATCACAGACATGGATGTGGGAAAGAGGCCTAACAGAGTAACTGGATAGAACACATTTTTAAGCCTTGTTCACACTTCAGTGAATCACAGTTGTCTGTCTTCTCCAGGGACAGCACACATATCTATTGATTTTAATGGGTTTGTTTACACATTAATGTTCCAGTGATTGTGGATAAAGAATGCACTACTTTGGTCCATGATGTAGACCAAACATGCATATTGAAATTTATGGGTTTGTGAAAAAACAGTGACACAACGTGGATGGCATCTATGTTCTGTTTTTTTTATTTTATGGACCACTGGTAGGAAATGCTCTGGAAATCAGTTTTCAGCTGTGCAGTGCCCATGGAATATGGATGCCACACAGAGGGCAAAACATGGACACACAGACCAAACATAAATTCTTCATGGACCTCTTCACGGATGAAACATGAATGAGCAGCACATATACTAAATATATAAGCCAGAGGCATTATTGATCACCCCAAAGACCCTCAGTACTACCTTTCCAACTGCTGTGTGCAAAGCACATATATGCCAATTGTTGGTAACGATTGTTGGGATTGCTGTGTTGAGACTCTTAAATGAGGCTCCACAGTGTTTTCTGTAGCTGGTCTCCCTAAGATCAGCTATTATTTTGTTTGAGTAGTCTTTAAGGCATTGCTCCGATTAGCCAGAATCCTACTCCACACTGATGAGGGGCAAGACCCCGAAACAGCTGTCTTTGGATGGATAACTGGCTTAGGTCTTCCCCGTCACATCCTTAAAGCTTGTAAAAGAGTGGGATCTTGACATAGGGGCCACTTAATATGGTGGGTTTGGTGATCTCTGTAATGGGGACACCCTTTTGCTTGGTTTTCCTTCCTTTGAGGGATATCTGGCTTTCACTGTGTTGAAGACCCATAACTGGGGCTCCACAGTTATTTTGCATACAATTGTTGGTAACGGACATTAACCATGACAATTGGCATATACCGCACTATTGTGCGGCTTGTCTGTGGCACAAATCGCCGTCTTCAGTGATTGTGGTTCAATTGAGGGGTTCAACTGAGTGATTGTGTTTCAATTGAGAGACACTACTGCTCCTCCATACATACATTCACTCGGCTATTACTCTATATATGTTGTTTGTGGGTATTAGTTAACACATTCCCCTAATTATCTTTTAATAGCAACTAATAAAAGTATAAGTTTTAGCGCCTCATTCCTTCCATGATTCTCCCTAGTATCGAGATGCACTTTTTTGTTTACTAAATTGGCCTTCAGTGAATTTCTGAAACACAATGGAACCATGGTATTTATATAAAAGCGAGCCTTTGGTTCAGAACTAGATTGCAGATAAGACTGTCTTGTACTTGAACTCAGCATTAAGATCTTTTACACTGACTGTATTATTTAGCTCTGTTTGCTTCCCTTGTACCTCTTGAGCTCAATTAATGAGCCGTAACCAGCTTCGTCCTTCACCACTTCACCACTTCAGTAAATATTTTGTCAGTGGGAAGCGGCGTGAAGCTTTATTTCTTCTGTCCTACAGGTATTATTATGAAAGGGTCAGCACATCTCCATCTATATAGCGTTCTCCCTCCATTGTTGGACAGCAATAAATGGATGAGTTTTGGTAACTGCTTTTCTCTTTAGCTTTATTAACCTGAAGACGTCTTTGTTGACTAGTGGAAAACAGCGCACAGCAGATGATCAAATAGTCCAGCAAGAACAAAGATTATTCTTTTTATTTCAGATGAACTAAATCAGTAATGAAATCTATTCATTAATATGTATTGCATGTTAGTCAGGGCATCCTATGAAAAAAAATATGTGCATGTTGCTGTAGCTGAAAATACAAAAAAAAAAACTAAATGGAATGCAACAGCACACTGCAAACACTGAATATATAGAATGTACATGTTAATAATGCTATATTCACTATATAAAATGAATATGAGGTATACTTGATCAAAATCATTTGTGCCCAACAACCATGGCAAGGTGACCTCTTTTAGATGGGACCCTAGTCTATAATGATTCCTCCCTTTGTGCTAATAGGCCTTACATTGGCTCATACACACGGCCATTGGCTGTTTGGCAGTCATCAAATTGTGAATCCGCAAAACACATATAATGGCAGTGGGCATTCCGTACTTTGTGGAACGGAACGGCCGGCCCCTAATAGAACAGTCCTATTCTTGTCTGTAATGCGGGCATGTATAGGATACATTCTATAATTCTGCTGCGGATGCAGCCCCATTGAAGTAAAAATAATCCAGCTATTTACTGCACAAATTAAAAACAGCCTTTGAGAAAGATGGGTTGTTAAGGAAGGGGACAGCGTCTCCCCGAAACGCGTCTGGCGTAAGACTTTGAACAGATACCCCGTTCATAGAAATCCAAGTGCACTTTTGAAGAAATCTGAGCTTTTTCTATTTCATCTAAAAAAGACCTGAAGACGTCATCAGCCCGCGCCTGGAAGGTACGTGATCCTCACACAGAATCCAACTCCAAAATCAGCGGTGAGAGACACGTGGGACGCGACTTAACTCCAGAGCCGGGACGCCGGTATACAGTGTGGAGTGCGGATTTAGTCGCAAGTCCCAGCCGGCTGCTGGCCAAGGTAAGCCCACATAGTGGGTAAAGATTCGAAGTATTCAACAACTACGGGATTGGAATGAACTATACTAGAAACATATATTAAGGACTTCCTTTATAGTAACTAAATCCGGATACAACAGCCATTATTGATACAAAAAGATTGGCTATATGTTGCAACATCTCTTTGCGGATATTTAAAGAGACTGATCACAATGAAATTCTGCGTATATGTATAAATATACTTTTAAAGCCAGGAATCAGCAATATATGATAACGGAGCGGCAAATATATATCTTTTGGGACCAATTATATCACCATAGGTGAAATGTGTTTTTATAGGTATTCTGATATTGTTGATGATATTGATAATATAGAGTAATACCACAGAATCTGAGCAGAGTCTGATTACCGCAATATCCCACCTGTAATACAGTACACCAACTCCTGGGATTTATAGCCCTGTAATCATTCAGGTGGAGATCATATTGGGTCATCAGCCCCAGCTCTAGAAAGTAGTATAATTCATTGTACCACACCATTTAGAGGTTTTATATTGTGATTGTATTTTATTGCATATTTTAACAATAAATTGTGTCCTAAAATATCTCCATATACGAGTGCCCACCCATATTATTTCACGGGTTGTTAAGAGTGCGTGATGAAAATGGAGGCAAACACCTCCACATGTACACTACAAAAACAAAACACTAAGGGGATAATTTATTAAGAACGGCATTTTAGACACCAATCTTAATAAAGACCCATAGCTGGTGGTGGATCTAGAGTTATGAAGAGGCACCAGCCTCCATAGCTTTGGAGCATGAAAGACAGCTTCCTTGCTGGATTACATTTAGGCCATTTTCTATGCCTTAAACCGGCGTAGAAAACGATGAATGAGATGGGCCTGCCGGCTTCTTAGCTGTCTTACATTTATGTCTGTGAAGGTTCTCATTTATCCAGGTCATGGTATATATCTGTAAAGAATAAATCAAGGCAACTGGACGTACTGTAGATTTCTTGAAAAAGTTTCACTCGTTCTTCCAACGAGCTTTCTCAATTCTGAGTGATTGTACAAAAATTCTGGGAATAAATATGTAACTAAATCCACATCTGGTAATTATACCCAGCATTGGGTCAAAGGTGTTGATTCCATTATCCTAATTGGGTCTTTATCACCTACTGACTCCAATTAGGATAATGGAATCAACACCTTTGACCCAATGCTGGGTATAATTACCAGATGTGGATTTAGTTACATATTTATTCCCAGAATTTTTGTACAATCACTCAGAATTGAGAAAGCTCGTTGGAAGAACGAGTGAAACTTTTTCAAGAAATCTACAGTACGTCCAGTTGCCTTGATTTATTCTTTACAGATATGTCTTACATTTAGACTATTTTCTACGCCTAAACCAGGTGCCCACGCCATGCCCATAATTTTAGACCTGGCGTGAGCAGGGAAAAGTCACAGATTGTGATGCAACTAACCGCTGCGCCACCATATGAGACTTAAATATGCCTAATATAGCTGTATTTCAGTATAATAAACGACCGCAAAAGTTCATCAGGCTACTGTATGTTCATATTTCCATTGTTAGACCACCACCAATCTGATACTGATCATCTATCCTGAAGGCATCAATATTTTAACCCATGTCACAGATGGAAATACATTCTTCTGGTCATAGCACATTAACAGATGAGAAAGAAGAAGACTGCAATGCAGTGAACACAGATACCAAGAATACACAATATTTATGTTATAGTGTCCGCTACTTGTGTCACAGATGAAACAAATGGAATTTGACAAATTTTTTATTGGTCATCTGTGGTTTCTGAAGCTTGAGCGGTTCAGGTTGGTTGCACACAGGTGAAAGTACAGACCAGGAATAAAAAAACAAATACAATTAGCAATAGAAAAAAAAAAACGGGTCTTGTGCATCAGTTATGCACATTTGGCATCCGTTTATTTAGACTGAAAAAAAGTACGGTGTGCAGTATTTTTTATTCTGTCCAAAAAACATATCTCAGACTGATGCCAAATCTGTATTTTTTCAGGATCCATTTTTTCTTTCTTTTTCTGTTCTGATGGATCATAACAGCGGAAAAAAATTGTGATATGAACTCTCCCGTACTTTTTGGCCGAATGCGATGTCTTAGATGCAGTTTGGGAGGATTACTGTTCCTCATTGAAGAGAGTCTAGCGCAAAATCGTCCAAAATAGCTCACGCTGTAATTTTCTCTAATCAAACTGATGTTTCGTAAGGGTACAACCACATGGCGTGGTTTTGTGGCACTTCTGACATTGCCATGCTACATTCGAGTACGCCCTTTTCCACCCTGTGGTACTCCAATGCAGCACAGATGTTCCACACAACCATGCTGTGTGTTTGTACCCTAAAGAAAATTGGGCATGTGAAGTGGTCCATTGACTTTAGTATGTCAGTGCTCAGGCCATGTGCTGTTCATTTTACATTTGGGCAGCACACAGTCATGATGAAAAGTGCATTTTATGCTGCCATCCTAATGCCAAAAATCCTATATCGCCGCATTGCACAAATACAGCCTTATGGGTATTACTAATATGGTTACTCGAAAAGAGGACAACAGATCAGTCATCCTGCCTATCTACCCATAATTTAATGCTGTAAGTTTGTAAAATTACTGTAAAGTCTCTCATTATGACCCATGTGTCATATTGTCTACACAATTAATATCACTAAGGCAATACCATTCTGTCTCTTAATCCAAGTTCTCATCAACAGATGTGCTTCTATTTTTCTGGCTCAGTGAATATGTGATGGAAGCAGATCCTCTGCACTGGATTTGGTCACTAATAGGTGTATACTGTGTAAATAATTAGCTTGGTCTCTGTACAGGTGTTTACTTATCAAACTGCCCTATGAGTATCTTTGTGTAAATGGGGACCTGAAAGGATGATCTTGCATGTGGATAATATCTTATGCTCTAAATATAGCTAACATGTCTATGGCTCAATAGAATAAACCACAGTTTGTGGTCTTGAATTTGCAGTTGGAGGCTGGAGTCAGCTGAGAACAGGTGCAGGAGTGTGCTCCAGCACAGAGTTAACCCCTCTGCTGCTCATGCTGCGAATGCTGCTTTTTTTTTTTTTTAATGAATGCAAAGAATCTGTACGATAAAGCAACATTTTTGCACATGCTCAATGAAGCAAATTTAGAATAGAATAATTTCAAAGCCTATAAATGGACATAAACACTAGTGTATAATGCCGGTTTATATGAACAACAAAATTCCAATTTGGATAGAAAGATTTCTTAACCCAAAGCTAATCGGCCCATGTCACACACAGGTTTTTTTTGTGGTTTTTGATGCATATTTTTATCAGTTGTTTTTGTCATAAATGCCAGCACTAGATAGACATTGTTACAATGGATCCGCAAAAAAAAAGAGATGTAACCATATTCGTATTTTTTGCAGATCCACGTTTTTGTGGACCGCAAAAGACATGCGGTCATTTGAATGCACCCTTACAGCTATTTACGCCGGTCATAGATTCCCCCTTATGCTCCCCTTATGCGCCTAATCATAAAATAATTTTTGCATCGGTACAGGGAGGAGGAGACTGCCCTGTTTCTCATTGGGCGTCTCCTTCTCACTGGCTGTGAGCTGTCCAATCGCAGTGGAGAGCATCACAGCCAGGGAGAAAAAAAAAAACTCACCTTCTCTCTGGCTGTGACGCTCTCCGTTGTGATTGGACAGCTCACAGTCAGGGAGAAGGAGACACACATTTAGAAACAGGCCAGTCTCCTCCTCCCTGTACCGATGCAAATATTAGCATACAGGGCGGGACAATTTACCGGGGGCCTCAGTAAGAGAACGGAGCGGCATCCAGAAAAAATTGTAAACGCTATTAGATCCCAAGCTGTATGCCTTACATACCCTGATACTTAATTTATAAAGTCTGAACCCATAAAAGGTCCTCTTTAAAACACAGGTTCGCTCAACACTAGTTATAATTAGTGTTGAGCAAAGCAAGTTTTAGAAGCAGAATTCGATCCGGAGTTTAGAAAAACTTCAGTTTGTCAAGTTTCTAAAATGGCGCCTGCACATGTTCCAAAGTGAAAGTAAGAAGGCTGGGAACGGAATATGGCCCATAATGCCATGCAGCCAGCCAATCTTCCGGTAGTTATCACCTCTGATCTCACAGCCCTATAAAACCCTCATCCCACATGGTCTCTACCTTTGTTCTGTGAGCTGACCATAGGTAGAGACATGGCAAGCACTCATACACTAGGGACAGTGTTGCTGCAATAATTCAGCGGCCATGATTGATATGCTGGGGGGAGCCGGAGCACACATCGATGACCACAGCATCTGAAGGGTTAAAAGTCCCCGACTGGCATTACCGCCAGTCACGAACATTAGTGCCGGGCATCTGCTGTTAAAAACAACACAAAAAAAGGAGGAGTAAAAAAAGGGGAAGAGGGAATATGGAGAAAAAGCACCAAGGAATTACCAAAAAGTGGTGGAATGAAAGTGTACAGTAGAGGCTAGGGGTCGTTAGTGGCAGAACCCAAAATTATAAACAGTGCACAAAGGTGGACTGCAGAATTATGTCAGAAAGAAGCAGAAAAAAAACAGGTAGTCACCCTCCTTCGACGTGAAACTGGGAGGACCATAGGGGCACCAATAGAACGACACATGAGTGTGAGGGATGAGTTTGTTAGACAGTACAAATATATCAGTGGAGACTATAGAGGCTCTAAATAAGGCAAGATGTAAGAAATAGTAAAATAAATTATTAAGAAATTAATAAAATAAATGAAAAGCTTACTTCACCAGGGAAGTATAAGCTCAAGACACTTATACCTTCTGCTCCCCCACCGAGATCGCTTGTCAGATGTTAGTATGGCTTCCGTGTCCCCAAAGAATGTCACCAAGGGCTCCAAAGGTAAAAATGTAAACTGCGAATTTTGATAAATTATTAAATAGATGAATAAATGAAATAAAAAAAGATAACAGATGAATATTAAGTGAATAAAAATTAGTTAGGAGTAAAAAAAATAATGATATATATATATATATATATATATATATATATATACGTATATATATATATTGTTTATTCCTCCGTAGTGTTGATCGAGCACCAAAGTGCTCGGGTGCTCGAGTAGAACAATTTGGGATGCTCTGGTGCTCTACAGAGCACCAGAGCACAATGGAAGTCAATGGGAGACCCCGAGCATTAAACCAGGCACCCCCTGCTCTGAAGAGGGGAGGGTGTCTGGTTCACATGAAAATGTCAGAAATTGATGGAAACACCACTGAAATGGTTCGGGAACAGCATTGGCAGGATGCCTGGATGCATCTTGGACTCCCAGGTCGCTGCTGGGAACGATGTGGTCCGAGTAGTACTTCACTTTTACAGACTGACAATAATACGCACAAAACCGAAAATAAAATCAATTTTTGTGGAAAAATTGTTAGGAAACATTGTTTCCTGTATATTTACTTGTATATAAAGTGCAAATGCTGTAAAAAATTACAAGGAAGAGGCACTCCGATACAACCTGTATATCACATAAAGGAGGGCCTCATTCACATTGTGGTACAATTGTTCAGGTAGTGGGACTCCTACACTCATAAACCCTATTCACTAAGGGAAAGGGCTGCTAAAAAATACAAGGAACCGGCACTCCAACACACCCTTTATTACACATAAAGGAGGCATCATACACAT
This sequence comes from Bufo gargarizans, assembly GCF_014858855.1. Taxonomy (NCBI): domain Eukaryota; kingdom Metazoa; phylum Chordata; class Amphibia; order Anura; family Bufonidae; genus Bufo; species Bufo gargarizans. The sequence goes on from NC_058087.1 coordinate 70,698,520, forward strand.
CCTTGAAAAATTATGATTGATGGCCTGCTGGTGACCCTCAAAAACATAAGGAGCAAGGGCCTTCTGGTGACTCTCTAAAACATTAGGATTGAGGGCCTGCTGCTGATCTGACCATCTCAAACATTAGGGGTGTCGGATTGCTGCTGAGCTAACCATCTAAAACATTATGGGCGAGGGCCTGGTAGTGACCCTTTAAAACATTAGGGGTGAGGGTCTGCTGCAGAGCTGACCCTCTAAAACATTAGGAACGAAGGCAGCCTAATAAGCATGTTGATATGATGGAGGAGGATGATGAGAAAAGGAAGATTGAACCATATACCCTTTTTTGTGGTTGAAGGGGTGCATGGGAATACAGTGCATTTAATACACCATAAAAGCCACATTTAAAGTGCCTTCATGTTCAGCCGCTTTCCTCTGGCGGAGTAGAAAAGTCAGGGGCAATCCAGGCCTTGTTCATTTTGATGAGTCAACCTGTCAGCATTTTCAGTTGACAGGAGGATGCGCTTATCAGTTATTATGCCCCCAGCAGCACTAAATACCCGCTCTGACAAAACGCTGACAGCAGGGCAGGCCAGCACCTCCAAGGCATAGAGCACCAGTTCGTGCCATATGTCCAGCTTGGACACTCAATAGTTGTAAGGCACAGATAGATCACTGAGGACGCAGACATGGTCTGCTACGTACTCCTTCACCATCTTCCAAAACTTTTCCCTCCTTGTGACACTAGGCCACACATCAGGGTGAGGTTGCTGGCGGTGTGTCATGAAACTGTCCCAGGCCTTGAAGAGTGTTCTCCTGCCTCTGTTGGAACTGCTGTGTGTTCCCCTTGTCTCACCTCCTCGGTTGCCCAAGGAACTACGTAAAATTGCCACCAGCGCTGTCAGCTGGAAATTTTCGGAGAATTTTTTTTACAAGGACCTTCTGGTATTGCACCATTTTGCTAGTCCTCTACAAGACAGGATTGAGAGATGATAAGTTCTCTTTGTAGCAGGGGTCGAGAAGGGTAAACAACCAGTAATTGGTGTTAGCCAAAATGTGTATAACGCGAAGGTCACGGGGAAGGTGCAGTGTCCTGAAGCACACTGTGTTTCCTGTAAACTGTGCTTGTAAATGTATTCTCATAGTTGCATAGGTAGAGGGAGGTTCTAACAAGCCTCCCAGGGTTAACTCCGCACCACACAGTGCACAGAGCAGAAGGAGCAAGAAGGTCAGTGTGTGCAATGTCTGACCTCCGCAGCCATTTTGGAGAGTTCTCCAACCTCCATACTTAGTTCAATGTACCAGACCAGAGAAGGGAAAAGATTATAGAAGAACCAGGCAACTCAGAGAGGAATTGAGAATATTGACAAAGGAAGGTAACTGTTGTTTATCAGACTCCAGACTCCTTTGCATCAGATGAAGAGAAATACAGGCGTGGGTCACTTATGCTACATTTTTCAAGCTGGTATAAGTTTTCTGAGACTGGAGAAAATGGTTGGCACGGCAGAACATTAGAATAGCTTTATATGCAGATCGACTGCTCCAAGATGTTCGCGCTTGCGAATTTTCAACAGTATCTGCTACACTATAGATCAATCTAACCTACACTGACTATCTGAATTATATATATATATATAAGTTAACTAATGTAAGGATGGCCAACCTGTGTCTCTCCAGCTGCTGCAAAACTACAACTCCCACCATGCCATGCTGTAGGCTAATAGCTGTAGGCAGTGTGGGCATGCTGGGAGTTGTAGTTTTGCAACAGCTGGAGAACCTCAGGGAGGCCATCCCTGGTCTAATGAATTAGCACAGAGCACAGCAACGAAACTGCAGTTTTTTTCATAACTGCAATAAACTTTAGAAAATAGCTCCTGAGGAGGTTCTTGTATAGTAAGGGCTAGGCAACTGTTTTATTAGTTGCTAGGGATGTTGCTAAGCTGTGACAAAGCCTTCTCATTGGCCCACAAGCTAGAAGAAGGGAGGGATGATCACCTGATGTGTACTGTGTTAAAAAAATATATATAATGAATAGTCATCATTACGAATATATAGCACTATATTCTAAATATTCACTAATTCTCGAAGTGTCGATATTCGCGATACAAATTCACAGTTAAACGGCAAATATATTTTTCTTTTGCCACTAATACACGACAAAAAGGGCTTTAGAACATTTAACTGCACCGCTGAACGGCAAATATATTTTTCTTTTCATACTTATACATGCCAGAAAAGGCTTTAGAACATATAACTGCACAGCTGAATGGCAAATATATTTTTCTTTTGCCAGAAAAGGGCTTTAGGACATATAACTGCACCGCTGAACGGCAAATATATTTAACTTTTGCCACTAATACACGGCAAAATGGGCTTTAGAACATACAACTGCACAGCTGAACGGCAAATATATTTTACCTTTGCCACTAATATACGGCAAAATGGGCTTTAGAACATACAACTGCACCGCTGAACGGCAAATATATTTTACCTTTGCCACTAATATACGGCAAAAAGGGCTTTAGAACATACAACTGCAACGTTGAACGGCAAATATATTTTACTTTTGCACTAATGCACAACAAAAAGGGCTGTAATATTCGCACTTCACCACACAACGGCTAATAAGCCCTTTTTTCCCACTAATACAAACCAAAGAATGCATATAACTGCACCGCACAAGGGAAAATAAGACGTATAAATATTGGTGTAACACCCCAATAACAAGAACGGTTTGCTGGAATTACAGAGCTGTATAATGGCAATTTGGATCCCCAGTCAGTGCAGCAAGGTGAAATAGGATTGTTACTATTACCTAGGCTGTAACCTCCCCTACTGAACCCTGTTCAACATAAATGCTGTGAAATGATTCCTCCCTTTCCTTTCCCTACACCTTGAATAATATTTGTTGTAATCATTTTTTTAGCACAATAAAGTTTTTTCTATCACTGTCCCTAGCGTCTGCTGACGTCTCTCCCTGCACTAAGTACACTAGAAAATGGCAGAATCCAAGATGGCTGAGGCTATTTATAGGGCTGTGACATCACAGGGCTGGCTGGCTGCTGATTGGCTGCATGCATGGCATTATGGGTAATACCGCCTTCCCAGAGTTCCTTGCTCCATGTCCTCACACGTGCAGCAGCCATTTTAGGAAAACATGCGATTCATTACCACGAATCACAAGGAAATTCGACTTCGGTGCTAATCTAATTTTTCATGAAATTCAGATTGAATTCCACTTCATCAGCTTCAATTCGCTCATCTCTAATCATGACATTTGGTCTGTGAATGACCACGTTACAAAATTCTGTTTGGAAACAGAGACTCGTATAGTTAGGAATTATAAATCTTTTTTATTTATTCATTTGTTACAATAAATAAAATTTTGCATTTTGTTTTTCAAAATCCTGCAGAATTAATGTGAGAACCGCGTGGGCAACCAATTCTGAGAGGTCAACTAAGGAAAACTACTACTTATTGAGCCAGTGCCTTTTACGAGGGCCTGTAGATAACATACAACTTAAAGGGGTATTCCCATCTTGCTACTCAATTGCTGCCAGCTAGCTGTTCACTTCCTGGTTTTCTGCTGCTAAGGCTTAGGCGGGCTTAGGCAGTTTGAGTGAAGGCCGGCCACGCCTTCACCCCACCTGCTGGGGAATCATTAGAGAGCCACGTGAAGTGAGCTCAGTGTACAGGAACACGTGGCTGTTCTGCACAGTTTTACACATAAAATCTCAGTCTGTTCTTTTACAAACCCATTCTGTGCATCAAAAACTATAATTCCATATTATACATTAGCTCAAAAGCTTGACCAACCCCCACCCACCAGCACTGATGCAGATTTGTTTCCATAACAGCTGTACTCCAGTTGTGTATAAACCTTACACTATGTATCTTTATAGATGCATATACAGCTCAGCTACATGTGTCTTCTCCAGTCCCCTAACATCACTTTGGCTGAATGGCTTCCTATACAGCCCTGCTACATCTTTATTCTACTCCCCCACTAGCACTGTGTCTAAAAAGCTTCATATACAGCTCTACTACATCTGTCTGTTTATCTCTTCAACTAGCACTGTGTCAGAACAGCCGCATAATCAGCTCTGCTACATCTGTTTCTCTCTTACACCAGCATTGATGCTGACCTGCCAAATATACAGCTCTGCTACATCTGTCTATTCCCTTCCCGATTAGAACTGTGTCTGAACAGCAGCTTATTCAGCTCTGCTACATCAGTTTCTCTCTTCCACCAGCATTGATGGTGACCCACCACATATACAGCTCTGCTACATCTGTCTTTTCCCTTCCCCACTAGAACTGTGGTTGAACAGCAGCATATTCAGCTCTGCTACATCCATCAGCCCCCCATATGCCTCAAACAGCCCCCATATGCCTCCATCTGCCCCCATATGCCTCTATCTGCCCCCATAGTGCCTCCATCTGCCCCATAGTGCCTCCATCTGCCCCCATTATGCCTCCATCAGCCCAAGTGCCTCCATTAGCCCCATTGTGCCTCCATTAGCCCCATTGTGCCTCCATCAGCCCCATTGTGCTTCCATCAGCCCAATTGTGCCTCCATCAGCCCCCATTGTGTCTCCATCAGCCCCCATTGTGTCTCCATCAGCCCCCATTGTGCCTCCATCAGACCCATTGTGCCTCCATCAGACCCATTGTGCCTCCATCAGACCCATTATGCCTCCATCAGCCCAAGTGCCTCCATCAGACCCATTGTGCCTCCATCAGCCCCATTGTGCCTCTATCAGCCCAAGTGCCTCCCTCAACCCCATTGGGCCTCCATCAACCCCATTGTGCCTCCATCAGCCCTATTGTGCCTCCATCAGCCCCATTGTGCCTCCATCAGCCCCCCCAAGTGCCTCCATCAGCCCCCCCAAGTGCCTCCATCAACCCCCAATCGTTGGTGGTGCATGTTAACAAAATACTCACCCCTTCTGAAGTTGTGTCCCAGTCCTCCGCTGGCTCTTCAATGCTGTCTGGACATCTCTTCCTCCCACGAACTGTTCAGGCGGCCGCACATGCGCTAAACTATCTTCCTTTGTGCTGCGTTGGAGCCGCGGCATGAAGGAAGCTTGATCAATGCATGTGCGGCCGTCCAACGCTCCCTGAAAGGAAGAAAGGCCAGCCACTAGAACACCATGGGTGAGCTCTGCACAAGCGCGGCCTATTGGATGCGGCCGGCGATCGGTGGCCGTATCCATGGGCACCGAATATAAACAATAGAATGTTATTTTTCTATTTTAGAAGAAAACAATAGGATTTTAAAAAGGCATTATATTTAGTGAAAGGCTCAATGGGGGTATATAATTGAATGAAACATGATGAACAAGATGGGAATACCCCTTTAAGTTTCGTTCTGACTTTTGGTGTAAAAGTTAACGAATGAGCTGAGAGCAGACGTGTCTTCTGTAGTGGTTCAGCAGTTCAAAGCTGTGTAGAGTTTCTGTTCCTTCACTTAATGCCAACCTCTGATTTTGTTTCCTTTGGAGGAATCCAGGCCGCTCTATGGATTGGGGTATTATTCCTTGCCGAATGTGATATGTTTTCTCAGCTGCAGACTTCCCCTTCATGTTTTACATAGGACCTTGCTTTGCAGTCTAATAACTGTGAAAATGTGACATGTTGATGCATTCTTATGCCCCATACTCATTAAGGTGAAAGAAGTTTTCTGGCCCATCTAAACTATACTAGATTGTCCAATATCTGGATGTTTTCCACACATAATAAAATGATGTTGTTTTATAAAGGAAAACTAACATTACAAGAGTTTCCATAGTAAAACCAAAATCTGTTAAGGACATCTTCATGTCCACTAAGGTACGTATAGAAAAGAACAAAAAATTTCAGAAGACTTTCTTCCCTATTATTAGATGCTCCTAAAGAAAAACATAATAACCCAATGGTATTATTTGTAATGGAATACAGTACATCCAGGCATTTCCTACCATAGCTTCATTATGTATTCCAAATTACATGGTGACATGTTGCCCCATGTATCACTGTCAATTCAACGGGTGAAGCATAGAATCTTATGCCAATATGACAAACTAGTGCATTGGTTATAATTAGAAGTGAGCGAATCGAAGTTGACAAAGTGGAATTCAATCAGAATTTCAGGAAAAATTTGATTTGCACTGAATCTAAATTCCCTCACACTTCGTGGTAAGGAATGGCAGTTTTTCCTAAAATGGCTGCTGCACATGTTAGGACATGGAGCATAGAACTCTGGGAACGAGGGATCACCCACAATGCCATGCATGCAGCCAATCAGGAGCCAGCCAGCCCTGTGATGTCACAGCCCTATAAATAGCCTCAGCCATCTTGGATTCTGCCATTTCCAGTGTGCTTAGTGCAGGGAGAGACATCAGCAGTGCTAGGAAAGACTTTATTTTGCTGAAAAAAATATTTTTTATTTCAGGAAAAGATTAGTCAAGTTGTAGGGAAAGCATAGGGAACCATTATCTATGCTATAAAAGGAGAACAGGGTGCAATAGGAGCGATTCTATTACACTTTGCTGCACTTATTGGGGATCCAAATTGCTTTTAGGTTGTTTGCACAATATGATACATCAGTAATTCCAGCAAACCTTGATTGTGATTGGGGCGCAATTTCTGTGATACAGCCATTTACGGGGTGTATTGAAAAGAAAGATACGTATGTCCTATTAGCCTTTCTGCGTTGATTTTACATTGGGGGGGTTTGGGAGGATTATTACTTTTTTGGGGGGGTTCGGACGGTGCAGGAGTCAGGTAGAGGGGTGCCCTAAATAGGCTGGAGGCGGACCTCAGCCCCTCCCACAAATCCAGGCCAAAGCCTTCACACATATATATATGTCATTAGTGCCGCTCGGCGGGAAAGTTACATTGTACTACAGCCATTTGCATGGTGTAGAAAAAGAAGATATACGTATGTCCCATTACCCGTTCTGCAGTGAATTGTTATTGTTATATTTTTTTGTGGTGTACAAATAGGAAAAAAAGGAGAAAATATATGTCAAAATTTGTATTCAGCGGTGAAGTTACATTGTACTGCAGCCATTTACGTGGTGTATTAATAAGAAAGATACATACGTTCCATTAGCCGTTCTGCGGTGCTGTGTGACTGTTAGATTTCTTTTTTTGGATGTTGAAATAAGAAACAGAATAATTGCCGTTCTGCAGTGAAGTAACATTGTACTACAGCCTTTTTCGGGGGGTATTATTTTAATTTTAATTTAATTCTTTTATCAAACAGTATGTCAGAGAGACAGGTGACAGGCCCTTCAAAGGGAACGGGCAGTGGCCAAAATGTTTCTGCCGCAAGCAGCAGAAGAAGGGGGAGTGTCATCTAGCAATTGTGTCTTGACCAGCAACCCAGCGGTGTTTAAATTGCTCGGTCTTCGAGTTTGTCGCGAGTTCCCTCAGCGCAAGAATTATTATATGCCGTAGACTTGGCTTTACTTTTCATCAGGGAAGAGCTACTAGAAGACAGTCAGCAGCTACTGCCCAGCCAAAATTTGGAGGAGACATCCACCTCTTCCTCCGGTAGTCGGGCATGTAGTGTTGCAAGCAGTCAGGTTCCTGGCTCTGAGACCGTTGAGGGGAACATCAGTAACGTGCAGACAGTAGCTGATGTAGCTGATCGCACTTGAGAGCTGGGTGAAGAAGGGGCTTCATCATCACTAGAAGAGGGTGGCAGCTTGCGAGTGAGACTGCGGCTGACCCAGCAAGGTGGTAGCGTGGCTGGGAGTCAGTAGGGTGGCAGCAGTGGGAGGTCGGGAGCCAAACGTGCCCGGGGTAGACTGCCCCCTTTGCAGGAGACTACCTGCCCAGGAAGTAGAGGTGTAGGGATTTACGGAGGCAGGGGTAGCAGGCAGTCAGTACGAAATGTTGGGGGGAAATGCTATATCCGGCGGTGTGGCAATTTTTTGTTACAAAAGGAGGTGAACATGGCCATTTGCCAAATTTGTGGGCTGAAGGTGAAGCGTGGGCAGGGTGCCAATGTTGGCACCACCGCCCTGGGTCAACACATACAGTGTCACCATAAAGTGGCCTGGGAGAACCGTGGCTCCAATATGGTGGTCCACCCAATTTCATGCAGTCAAGGCTCCACCACCTCAGCCAAAGGGAGCTGTCTGTCCTTCCCATCATCTGTTGGTCCTGATGCTCCTGCATCTTCTACTGCTCCTCAGTCATTCCATCAGCAATCAATCACCAAAGCAATTGCCAAGAGACAACACTATACGTGCACTCATCCAATGACTCAGAAGCTGAACGTGCTCCTGGCCAAGTTGCTGGTGCTGCAGTCCCTCCCTTTCCAAGTGGTGGACTCTGCACCTTTCAGAGAACTGATGGCTTGTGCCGAGATGAGGTGAAGAGTCCCAAGCCATCATTTCTTTGTGAAAAAGGTAGTAAATATGTAGAACAGAAGGTGGGCCAGTCTTTCAGCCTGTCGGTGTCTGCCAAAGTGCGCGGCTGCGCCAATGTGTGGAGCTGCAACTACGGTCAGGGACTTTACATGTTCTTTACGGCCCACTGGGTGAATGCCGTTCCTGCACAGCCACAACAGCAACTTGGCCAGGTGACACCGCTTCTGCCTCCACGTTCTCACGCCATTGGTCCTGCGACAATGTCCGCCTCTGCCTCATCATCCTCCACCGTGTCTTCAGCCTCCACTGCAGGGACAATTCACAGTGCCCCTCCAGCATACCACATGAGCAGGGCATGGCGGTGTCACACAGTTTTGCACCTAGTTTGCCTGGGTGAATGCAGTCACACAGGGGAGGAACTGCTCCACGTCCTTCATCAAGAAATATAATCCTGGCTTTCTTCTCAACAACTCAAAATCGGAACCATGGTGACTGACAGCTGCGTCAAGGAGGGCTGAGCCATGCACCCTGCATGTCTCACGTGTTCAATCTCATTGTAAAGTGGTTACTGAAGTCTTCTGCCCATCTGCGAGACATCCTGAAAATGGCCAGGAAACTTTGCATGCACCAGCCACTCGTACACCGCAAAGCACACCCTTTTTGAGCTGCTGCAGAAAAACGGCATCCCCCAATATAGGCTGATATGCGACGTTTCCACCCGTTGAAATTCCACCCTCCATATGTTGGACCGACTATATGAAAAGAGAAAGGCCATAAACGATTTATTGATAATACAAGCAGACAGAGGTACTCTCCTGTGTGACTTCGATGTTAGCCAGTGGCAGCTCATGCGTGACACCTGCCATTTGCTCAGGCCCTTTGAGGAGGCCACTTTATTTGTCAGTCGCCAGGACTACGGGATGTACAACCTCATTGAACTGAATAATGTCCTGCAAATGATGCGGCTAAATCTGTCTGGCCAGGGAAAGGAGATGTGGCAACTACATCTCAAGGCCACATGAACCTCGTGGGGGCTGAACTAGAGTAGTGTAATGCGTAGAGAAATGGGTGGTTTTTCTACACCACAGTTGACAGGAGAGGAGCTACAGGGCAATGAGGAAGACGAGACAGAGGACCCAGACACACCGTGGCAGTATGCAGTGGACATGGAGACAGGGAGTCCCTCCGAATCACTTGCGCAAATGGCCCAATGCATATTCACTTGCTTGCGTAGAGACAGACAAATTGTCACCATTCGCCAGAGGGATGACTACTGGCTTTCCACCATGTTAGACCCTTGCTACTGGTCCAAAATGGGGGCCTTTTTCACACCCGCTGAGAGGTAGGACAGACTGAACTACTATTGAGACATCCTATGTGAGCCATCGACCATCCTCACGGTCTTACCGGGAGTCCTCTCTGCGCTCACGTTCCACTGCCATGGCTGCTCCATACCAGCTCGATCAGCAGCAACTTAAGTCTAGAGTCACTGATGAGAAGTTTTCTTCACCCACCTACTGAAGAAACTACTCACCAGCAGCAGGTAGACATGGAGCAGGAGGAGCAGCCAGCAGGTTGTGGCATACTTGGAGTATACCCTGCCACCCCACATCGAAGATCCCCTGGACTACTGGGCAGCCATAATCGATTTGTGGCTGCAACTGGTCGAGTTTGCCCTGGAGAAGCTTTCCTGCTCGGCCAGCAGTGTGGCATCATAGCGGGTGTTTAGTGCAGCGGGGGTCATATTTACCTCAACGAGAATTCGACTGTCCACCCAATATGTAGAGAAACTAACCTTTGTGAAAATGAATCAGGTGTGGGTCAGCCAGGATTTTCAAACACCAATGCCTAAGGCATCCAGGTAGATCAGTGATGGGCAAACTGTGGCTCTCCAGCTATTGTAAAACTACAAATCCCATCATGCCCTGCTGTAGACTGACTGGGGATGCTGGGAGTTGTAGTTTTACAACAGCTGGAGATCTGCAGTTTGCCCATCACTGGGCTAGATCATCCATAGAGCCACACCAACACTTTGACAAAAGATACCTGTTTCTTCTGGCTACGTGCTTCAGCTACTATTCTGATGCTGCCACCCACCTGATGCCACACCTGTTGCCAGATGCTCCTACTGTCAGCCATCTTCAGCTGGTACTGGTATTGCCCCCAACCTACCCACTCTGCTGCCACCTCAACACTATGTCTCTGGGCCACTCTGTGTTCTCCCCATGCTGCTGCTACATCACCACTCTGTGGTCTTCTCATGGTGCTGCCACTTCACCACTTTGTGGTATTCTCATGCTGCCGCCAGTTCACCACTCTGTGGTCTCCTCATGCTGCTGCCACATTACTACTCTGTGGTCTCCTCATGCTGCTGCCATGTCACGCACTATGTCTCTGAGCCACTCTGTGGTCTTCTCATGCTGCTGCCACTTCACCACTCTGTGGTCTCCTTATGCTGCTGCCACATCACCACTCTGTGGTCTCCTCATGCTGCTGCCACATCCCCACTATGTCACTGGGCCACTCTGTGGACTTCTCATGCTGTTCCCACCCTCCCCACTTCATGACTGGGCCACTATTTTGCCTTTTTGGCCTGGTTGACAACATCATTAATTTAACCCTTCTTCTAATCTGTCAGGAGGAATGAAAAATGAGACGCACAATGGATTCTGTCTATGTAGCAGCTGTAAGGCCTGTATAGTCCCATCAGAATTGGCTCATAATTTGGTAGCCAAAAGCAGGAGTGGGTACAAAACACAGAAGACATGCAAATATTCTATTTACGTGTCATCTCTGTTTTGCATCCACTCCTGTGTTTTTTGGCTTTAGCAATACTAATGGATTACTGACAAAATGTGACTGAGTGAAGGCGGATGCTCAACAGACAGTATCCTTTTTTTGGGGTTATTGTTCTGACGGATCAGAAGATGGGCAAAATAATCAGTGAAGTCAACACAAACTTACTGCTGACACCCTCTCCACTCTGTCGGGTGGCTCTACTTGTATAATTGTTTAATAGAACAGGTTTTGTAGACATCTATGTGAAATCAGCTGATGACGGTGTAAAAGGAGGGTGCTTCTTCTTGACGCTAACATCGACCTGTAAGGCTCAGTTCACGCTTGAGTTATTTAGTCAGTTTTGGCACTGTAACTGCCCAAATAAGTGAAGTGTGCAGTAATTCTAAAAGCGGTGTCTGTCATGTGCGTGTCATACTGACTCACAGTATTGTTTACTTCCACAGCAGACTCCCCATGCGTGTTCCTGCAAGGCACAGTGTTCTGCACCACTATACAAGCTCTATACAGCCAGGAAATAGACATTTTTTAAAGCGATTCACCACAAATAAATTCGGATGGAATCTTTTCGGAATATTTGGCGAACCGTCCAAATCGAATTTTTGAGAAATGCACTTATCTCTAGTTATAATGTGTTTTTTTCAAAAGCAAAGTCATCCCCAATTTCATCATGGCCCATGCAGAGACAGACAAGAGTCTTAGCTATTGAAATGAGACAGCCGACCCCCTATAAGCTTGTCACTGATACAGAGAAGAGGAAGTTTCTTCTGTGTTGAACTGTATAGGGCATTAGAAATGCCCCAACTTGTGACCAGCATTGGTATCTCAGAATCAGGTCATAAATTGCACAAATAATATTTTATGTATTGTAGGAGAGTCCCCGAGATAATAATGGATGTGCCACCAGAGGTCCTGGCCTCGGTGGAGTAAGAACCGGATCATTGCGATTACAGCTGCGAATGCTGCTGGCGCAGCGTGTCCGAGCCGGATCTTACTGGGAACAGGTAAAGAGCAGGGTGGGTGCCTGTTCCCCATGGCCAGCCCAGGCTTTTGGTGGAGCTGGGCCTTTGAAGAATCCAGCCTGCTGAAGCAGGGTGGGGTGTGTCTTGCTGTGCTGGAGATTTTCACAGACAGAGCCAGTAGAGTCTGGGTGCAGCACACATTGAAGGATAGCCCTGGCACCTGTGGTGCTACTAGCCGAAGAGGCTCTGGCCTGAGGGAGACAAAGGCAGGTAGCCTAGAAGCCTGCAAGATGGGTGTGGTCTGTCCAGAAACAAGGTTACTCAAACCTGCTGTTTATTTGCTATTGAAGGACTTTTGTTCTATGCACTATGTGGATATGCACCTGTATGGTCTGCACATTGCCTGTTATGCCTTTGGTGTAAATAAAGTCACGGTGTATCACAAAGACTGTCTGTTATTGCCTCAATACTGTCGCCGCTACTGTAGCCTACCATGGACACATCCCCACAGTATATATATATATATATAGAGAGAGAGAGAGAGATAGCTCTCTCTCTCTCTCTCTCTATCTATATATATATATATATATGTATATATATATATATATATATATTTTGACACAGTGAGAGGTTCTGTCTGGCAAGGCAGGTATTTTCCTCCCAGTATGTGCAGCCGGGCTGGTTTCCAGCCAGGTGAGGTCAAATACTGGACCGGAGTTTAAGTGCCGCTGGGGTCAGCAGAGATGTCTCTGTTTTTGGGATCTGAGGCTTTGTGCCGTGCTGGAGGACTGAGAGCTGCATGCTGGGGAAACAGGCCTCCTAAAGCCTGCTGTGGACTACTGGAGGCAGAACTGCCAGCAAGGTGACTTGTGTTATATGAACTTTCCATTGTGTGTCAGTTAACACCAAGACTGCAAAGTTACACGCTGTTTTGTGCAATTGCCTCAAGTGTGTATAAACACTGACGTTCTTAATTAAGAACTTGTATTTTGCCTCTGTGCTGAGCCCACTTACCCTATCTACCAGAGCGAAACCCCACAATTGGTGGAGGATGCGGGCAGAGCAGGGAGGTTGGTGTGAACACCGATATTTTTAGTTTCTGCATTTTTCAGGCACGGTTGTATGTCGTACATTAAACCAGCTGTATTGCAACCAGTGCCCCACGACAAAGGCTGTTGTGAAGGCCCTCATGGAGGCTAATCTGCAGCAGCGAGAGACAAACCTGCAGCAATGCGAGGCTAATAAGCATTGCTGCAGGAATGATGGCTTTGCAGACAACAGGAGCAAACCCCAGCATCCACGATGCCCGGAAAGCAGTCCGTGCTGTAATTTCTTAGATGACCACCGCAGACGACATCGAAAGCTACCTAGTGATGTACGAGAAAGTGACCATCAGGGAAAAGCTACTCCATGACAAGTGGGTAATTGCTCCATTCCTGGCATCCGATTCCCAGTGGGTGTATTTTGACTTGCTGGACGATCAAGCGGCCGACTACCAAAAAGTAAAGGGGGAGATTTTGGCACGACTGGGGGTTAGAGATGGATGAACATCGGCCGGGACAATTCTCGAACACCCGTTTGCGATCAAATGTTTGTGAACCGCTCGTTCACGGCGGGCCCCATTCACTTTAATGGCAGGCGAACCTGAAAAACTTTAAGGTCATATTTGCAGCCAGAAAACACTTGCTAGAAGTACACAAATAGTTCCACAACATGGACAGTGATATACCTGTAGCTGGCCAGCTAAGACCTGTCCTAGGTTGGTAATATAGCTTATATGTTTATACACCTAGACCTGCCAATAAACTTAATACAGTTCCCATGTTTGTGTGTTAAAGACAAAAGCAGAGTTATTTACAGTGACTTCATGTTTGGATGTCATATAACTGTTATATATTGTGTTCACAGAAGCAGAAAAGATAATATGCATTTAAGATTCATTATATGGATGTGAGGTAAGCTCAATGATACAGCAAAAACAACAGAAAGCATAGATTTAAACTGTTGTTGCTGGGGAGGAGTCTAGAACAATCACAGCCAGCCTCACACACAGCAGGAGTTTTGACCAATCACAGCCAGCCTCACACACAGCAGGAGTTTTGATCAATCACAGCCAGCCTCACACACAGCCTGTGTGGGAAATTCTCTAGCAGGAGCTGCTAGAAATCATTATTCCCCAGAGACAGAAGCTGAACAGACATTTACTCCACTAAGAGCTGTCTTTTATGGAAACAGATAGGCCAAAATAGGTATTTAAAACAATTATATAATGTTCCTTTGTGTTAATGTAGCGATTAGAACTGTATACTGAACAAGTTATATATGTGTTTACTTACAGTTCCATCAAATTGCATACCATACCAAATTTCTAATTGCGACCATACCAAATTCCATACAAACAAACTACTGAGTAGTGATGAGCAGCAGAGGCAATATTTGAATTTGTGATATTTCACAAATATTCGGGCGAATATTCGCCATATATTCGAGAATTCATTATCTCCAGTCATTATTTTCTTGATTGCGGAAATCGGCAATTGAAAATTTTGCTATGAAAGTTCGCATTATGAAAATTAACTCCTAAAGTTAAAGATATTGCAGCCTTTTCATTGGCCTACAAGCTAGAAGCAGGGAGGGATCATGTGTACAAAAAAAAACTTAAATATTCGAAATTACCAATATATATCACTATATTTTAAATATTCGCAAATTCTCGAAGTGCCGATATTCGCGATAAAAATTTGTCATTCGAATATTCGCGATCAACACTACTACTGAGCCATACAATTACACAATCCAAACAAATTGCATACAAATGCGAACTGCTCAAACCAGATCATAAGCAAATGCAAACTACAAACCAAGTAGAGCAAGTGAACTATTGGTTAACCTCAGATATATAGTACAGACCAAAAGTTTGGACACTTTTCATTTAAAGAGTTTTCTTTATTTTCATGACTATGAAAATTGTAGATTCACACTGAAGGCATCAAAACTATGAATTAACACATGTGGAATTATATACTTATCAAAAACGTATGAAACAACTGAAAATATGTCATATTCTAGGTTCTTCAAAGTAGCCACCTTTTGCTTTGATTACTGCTTTGCACAATCTTGGCATTCTCTTGATGAGCTTCAAGAGGTAGTCACCTGAAATGGTCTTCCAACAGTCTTGAAGGATTTCCCAGAGATGCTTAGCACTTGTTGGCCCTTTTGCCTTTAATCTGCGGTCCAGCTCACCCCAAACCATCTCGATTGGGTTCAGGTCCGGTGACTGTGGAGGCCAGGTCATCTGGCGCAGCACCCCATCACTCTCCTTCATGGTCAAATAGCCCTTACACAGCCTGGAGGTGTGTTTGGGGTCATTGTCCTGTTGAAAAATAAATGATGGTCCAACTAAACGCAAACCGGATGGAATAGCATGCCGCTGCAAGATGCTGTGGTAGCCATGCTGGTTCAGTATGCCTTCAATTTTGAATAAATCCCCAACAGTGTCACCAGCAAAGCACCCCCACACGATCACACCTCCTCTATGCTTCACGGTGGGAACCAAGCATGTAGAGTCCATCCGTTCACCTTTTCTGCATCACACAAAGACACGGTGGTTGGAACCAAAGATCTCAAATTTGGACTCATCAGACCAAAGCACAGATTTCCACTGGTCTAATGTCCATTCCTTGTTTTCTTTAGCCCAAACAAGTCTCTTCTGCTTGTTGCCTGTCCTTAGCAGTGGTTTCCTAGCAGATATTCTACCATGAAGGCCTGATTCACACAGTCTTCTCTTAACAGTTGTTCTAGAGATGTGTCTGCTGCTAGAACTCTGTGTGGCATTGACCTGGTCTCTAATCTGAGCTGCTGTTAACCTGCGATTTCTGAGGCTGGTGACTCGGATGAACTTATTCTCCGCAGCAGAGGTGACTCTTGGTCTTCCTTATCTGGGGCGGTCCGCATGTGAGCTATTTTCTTTATAGCGCTTGATGGTTTTTGTGACTGCACTTGGGGACACTTTCAAAGTTTTCCCAATTTTTCAGACTGACTGACCTTAATTTCTTAAAGTAAGGATGGCCACTCATTTTTATTTACTTAGCTGCTTTTTTCTTGCCATAATACAAATTCTAACAGTCTATTCAGTAGGACTATCAGCTGTGTATCCACCTGCCTTCTCCACAACGCAACTGATGGTCCCACCCCATTTATAAGACAAGAAATCCCACTTATTAAACCTGACAGGGCACACCTGTGAAGTAAAAACCATTTCAGGTAACTACCTCTTGAAGCTCATCAAGAGAATGCCAAGAGTATGCAAATCAGTAATCAAAGCAAAAGGTGGCTACTTTGAAGAACCTAGAATATGACATTTTCAGTTGTTTCATACTTTTTTGATAAGTATATAATTCCACATGTGTTAATTCATAGTTTTGATGCCTTCAGTGTGATTCTACAATTTTCATAGTCATGAAAATAAAGAAAACTCTTTGAATGAGAATGTGTGTCCAAACTTTTGGTCTGTACTGTGTATATATATATATATATATATATATATATATATAAAAATTCTAGTAATTACACATTTATTTTGTGCCATACATTTTTTACAATTACAAAAAAAAAATTAAATATATAAATCTAATTTAACCTCTATTTCTGAAAAAGCTCGTGACAGGATTTGAACTCACAGCTTCTGCATCATAACCCAGAACTTTAACCACGACACTATATAGCTGCATAGCTAAGCACTTAAAAAAATTATAATATGAGATTTCTACTGTATAGGTCTCAGTAGAAATACAGTACAGTAGAAGTCTCTATTTTATTTTTATTTTTTTTCTCTTTAATTAACTGGTTATACAGCTACTTTAGCTGAGTGGTTAAGTGCCTTTCCTCTAATGCAGAAGGTTGTGAGTTCGAATCCTCACAGAAAATTTTCTGAAATACAGGCTAAATTACACTGAACAAAAATATAAACGCAACACTTTTGGTTTTGCTCCCATTTTGCATGAGCTGAACTCAAAGATCTGAAACATTTTCTACATACATAAAAAGACCCATTACTCTCAAATATTGTTCACAAATCTGTCTAAATCTGTGAGCACTTCTCCTTTGACGAGATAATCCATCCCACCTTACAGGTGTGGCATATCAATGTGTTGATTAGACAGCATGAATATTACACAGGTCTGCCCACAATAAAAGGCCACTCTCAAATGTGCAATTAGATCAAACAGCACAATGCCACTGCAATTGGCATGTTGACTGCAGGAATGTCTACCACAGCTGTTGCCCGTGAAATGAATGCTCATTCCTCTACCATAAACTGTCTCCAAAGGCATTTTGGAGAATTTGGCAGTATATCCAACCAGCCTCACAACCGCAGACGTGTAACCACACCAGCCCAGGACCTCCACATCCAGCATGCAGCTGCAGCAACAATCAGTTTCCATAACCCAATAACTTCTGCACAAACTGTCAGAAACCATCTCCAGGAAGCTCATCTGCATGCTCGTTGTCCTCATCAGGGTCTGGACCTGACTGCAGTTCGTCGTAACCGACTTGCATGGGCAAATGCTCACATTCTATAGTGCCTGGCACGTTAGAAAGGCGTGCTGTTCACAGATGAGTCACGCTTTTCACTGTTCAGGGCAGATGGCAGACAGCATGTGTGGAGTCATGTGGGTGAGTGGTTTGCTGATGTCAACGTTGTGGATCGAGTGGCCCATGGTGGCGGTGGCGTTATGGTATGAGCAAGCGTATGTTATGGACAACGAACACAGGTGCATTTTATTGATGGCATTTTGAATGCACAGAGATACTGTGATGAGGCCCATTGTTGTGCCATTTATCCACGACCATCCCCTCATGTTGCAGCTTGATAATGCACAGCTCCATATTGCAAGGATCTGTACACAATTCCTGGAAAACATCCCAGCTCTTGCATTGCCAGCATATACACCGGACAGGTCACCCATCCAGCATGTTTGGGATGCTCTGGATTGGCGTATACGACAGCGTGTTACAGTTCCTGTCAATATTCAGCAACTTCACACAGCTATTGAAGAGGAGTGGACCAACATTCTACAGGCCACAATCAACAACCTGATCAACTCTATGAGACGGAGATGTGTTGCACTGCGTGAGGCAAATAGTGGCCACACCAGGTACTAACTGGTATTCTGACCCCCCCCCCCCCCCTCAGTAAGGCAAAGCGGTGCACATTTCAGAGTGGACTTTTATTGTGGGGACTTTAAGGCGCACCTATGCAATATTCATGCTGTCTAATCAGCACTTTGATATGCCACACCTGTGAGGTGGGATGGATTATCTCGGCAAAGGAGAAGTGCTCACTAACACAGATTTAGACAGATTTGTGAACAATATTTGACAGTAATGGGTCTTTTGTGTATGTAGAAAATGTTTCAGATGTTTGAGTTCAGCTCATGCAAAATGGGAGCAAAACCAAAAGTGTTGCGTTTATATTTTTGTTCAGTGGAGATTTAAACAGACTGGGGTGTCCCCAAGCACTGACTCCATATATGGACATAGCTATATATGGAGTTAGAACAGGAACTCCTAAGCCGCAGACTCACACTGAGGTATTCCCTCACTGTACAGCGATCTTCTGCATAGAAATAGAGTTTAAATTTGATTTAAATAAACTGACTCGAGCATCATGCTCGAGCACATGCGGTGTTCGGTCAAACTGGTGTTTGGCCGAGCATGCTCACTCAACATTACCGCTAACCCCCAAAAATTTTCAATAGGATTAGAAGAGACTAAGTTCCTGGGGTATGTCATTGGGCGCGGAGTCATCAAACCCCAAGTGAACAAAATAGAGGCGATATGGAATTGGCCCCGACCTGTCACCACTATGCAAAAAAAGTAATTCCTGGGAATAGTGGGCTATTACATGGGGTTTGTTCCCCACTTTGCTACTCTAGCAGCGCCCTTGACAAGGCTCTTGAAGGTAAGAAAATCAGTGATGGTTCGCTGGGATGATCGGTAGGAAGGGGATTTTTGCCTCTTTGAAGTCGGCACTGTGT
Source organism: Bufo gargarizans (assembly GCF_014858855.1). Taxonomy (NCBI): domain Eukaryota; kingdom Metazoa; phylum Chordata; class Amphibia; order Anura; family Bufonidae; genus Bufo; species Bufo gargarizans. Next base: position 70,717,660 of record NC_058087.1, read on the forward strand.
GGGTCACCGGTTTTGGTGACGCCCAACTTCAAGAGGGAGTTCCTGGTACAAACGGATGCCTCCAAAGTAGGCCTCAGTGCTGTACTGTCTCAGAAAGTCAACGGGGAGGAGCATCCCATTGTCTTCCTAAGCCGCAAGCTCACCCTAGCCGAAACCAGGTACTGTATAGTGGAGAGAGAGTGCCTGGCTATCAAGTGGGCACTCAAGTCTCTCTGCTACTGTTTGTCCCGGGTGCATTGTCTGGCGTGTATCCACCCCTCAGGGTTGAACAAAGGGTACTGCTGCTCTCCAGTATAATTTTTTTTAAGCTTACATATCTGGAGGACAGATATATTTTAGTGTTGATCTAGCGTGCTCGGCCGAACACTAGTTCGGCTCGAGCATCTCAATGCTCGGCACATGGCGGTATTCGGTCGAGCGCAATGCTCAACCCTCCTCCTCGCACGTTTGTTGTCTGCTATGCAGCCAATAAACATGCAGGTAAGTACTGCCCTTTACTGTAATGCCGTAGCCATGTTGGTTACTGGCATTACAGTGATTGGCTGACCGGAATGTGTCATCGGGTGCTGTGCTGAAGAAGAGAAAGATAGGGTAGGGAGTGAAACTTTCTTTTTTTCAGTTGAAAAACTTGTCAGAGATCCAAAAGTCCCTTCAAGGACTATTGTTGTGTGTGGCAGCAGCAATATATATTTTTAGCGCAACCTGTGCTAAATTGCTAAAACTGTACAGACCCAAAAGTCCTTTTAAGGACTATTGTGTCTGGCAGCAATATCTATTTTTAGATCCTGCGCTAAATAGCATGCAGTAGTTAGGCTGCTGCAGACAGCGACATTATCTGCGCTACATCTCCTATGTAACGTGTGCGCATCCCAAAAATATCTGTGACATCCAGTGTACTTTTTCCGCTGCGGATAGTGACATTACCTGGGGTACATATCCTGTGTAACGTTTTCACATCCCAAATACCTGTGACATTCATAGTAATTTTTTATTAGCCGCTGGTGACATCAGCGACATTATCTGCGGCATTTCTGCTGTGTAACGTTCCCACATCCCAAATAACTGTGACATTCCCTGTAATTTTATATTAGCCGCTGCTGACATCAGCAACATTATCTGCGGTATTTCTCCTGTGTAACGTTTCCACATCCAAAATACCTGACATTCCCCATAATTTTATATTAGCCGCTGGTGACATCAGCGACATTATCTGGGGTATTTCTCCTGTGTAACGTTTCCACATCCCAAATAACTGTGACATACCCTGTAATTTTTTATTAGCCGCTGCTGACATCAGCGACATTATCTGCGGCATTTCTCCTGTGTAACGTTTCCACATCCAAATATCTGTGACATTCCCTGTAATTTGATATTAGCCGCTGCTGACATCAGCAACATTATCTGTGGTATTTATCCTGTGTAACACTTCCACATCCAAAATACCTGACATTCCCCATAATTTTATATTAGCCGCTGGTGACATCAGCAACATTATCTGGGGTATTTCTCCTGTGTAACGTTTCCACATCCCAAATAACTGTGACATTCCCTGTAATTTTAAATTAGCCGCTGCTGACATCAGCAACATTATCTGCGGTATTTCTCCTGTGTAACGTTTCCACATCCCAAATACCCGTGACATTCCCTGTAATTTTATATTAGCCGCTGCTGACATCAGCGACATTATCTGCGGTATATCTCCTGTGTGACGTTTCCACATCGAAAATACCTTTTAAATTTTTTTTGTTTATACACTTACAAATCCTACGCTACTGTATGTATGACTAGAATTGAGCACAAATATTCGAAAAGCGAATTTTTATCACGAATATCGGCACTTTGAGAATTTGTGAATGTTTAGAATAAAGTGCTATATATTTGTAATGAGTAATGACAAATATTTGTTTTTTGTTTGTTTTTTAACACAGAACACATCAGGTCACAGCTTAGCAACATCCCAAGCAACCAATAGAAAAGTTGCCTACCCCTTACTATACAAGTTGCTCGTATTTCGAAAATATATGTGCTTATTTACAGATGCCTATGCAGGCGTTGAACCTATCTTGTCCCAGGTGAAAATTAAATACTTCACTTTTATTATTATTTGGGTTAAAATACGTGCTTTATACCTTTATTTAATTTTACTTGATGAACCAAATAATAGAAAAAGATTAAAAATACAGTAAACACTCCACTGTGTGGTCAAATGATGCTCAGTGAGTCAGGACGGAGAGCACGTGCACTATCTCTCACCCCTGTCACTTATAGGCAGTTAGCTGCCTTCATGTCGCTTGCAGTGACACCTTCATCTAGGCTAAGTTGTGGGAGCTGAACTCACTCTTCCCACTTCTAATACAGCACATGGATAATACCATATGTTAGCTGACCTCTGTATATCCCTTTGGTGGTGCACACTGCGTGCATAACATTCACAGTTTGAATACCGTATCACACTGCTAAACTACTCTAGCTTTGATAAGTAGGTCGTCCGGACTACTGCTAACTAACTGACAGTGGAGTAGATCACTGATTTAAAAGCTAAATCTGCCCCCCAACATGTTTCACCAGATAACTGGCTTCTTCAGGGGATTTGGGCAGCAAATTTTCTCCTGGGACAAGATAGGTTCAACGCCTGCATACATAGGCATCTGTAAAAAAAAAAATATTTGATAAACCTTACCCAGGGTATGTCTCAAATATGAAAATATATGTGCATCATTAATTGCACTCTATCTGCATATAAAGCTATTTTAATGTTTTGCCAAGTCAACCATTTTCTCTAGTTTCTGGAAACCTATACCAGATAAAAAAATGTAGCATAAGTGACCCACGCCGGTATTTTGTGCGCATTACACAAAAAATACATTGCCGATTTTCGCAATCAAGAATATAATCTCGAATTCACGAATATATGACGAATATTCTACAAAGTATTCGCGAAATATTGCGCTCATCACTACGTGTGACATACTTTCAAGCATATATAACATTTAATATGAAGAAGGCGAGCAGTAAGGGACAGGGAAGTGTCTGTGATGCTGATGGTGCACGCAGAGGCCGTGGCCCTGGGCACATTGAAACTGTGCCTGCTGCCAGACTATGTCCCAGTTTGCAGGGCGGTGCAGGACAACGCTCTCGAAGTAAGACCAGTGCGACCAGGTCATCGGTTGGATTGCAGCAGATAATGCTTCCAGTCAGTTAAGCACCATCCTGTCTTCCACCAAGTCCAGTCTCCATAGCCAAGAGTCTGGTCAACACAATCCTCACCCTGATCCTCCTTCCTCCCATCATGAAGAGTCTTACCAAACAAGTGATCCCACACTTGGATAATCCGAGGAGCTCTTTTCAGTGCCATTCCTTCATTTGGGCCTCTCGACAAGCCCGCTTTAAGAGGGACATGAGATCTTGTGCCCTGATTCCCAAACTCTTGAGCATCCACAGTCACAAGAAGATGACGGTGGAGAATGGCAATTAGTGTTTCACTAGATGGATGATGATGATGAGGCACAGTTGCCAAAAAAACAACAGCACTTAGTGTCTCAAGAGGTTGATGATGAGGATGAGACACAGTTGTCAATAACTGAGGTTGTTGTTAGGTCAACAAGTCAGGAGGATGAGCAGAGTGAGGAAGTGGAAGAGGAGGTGGTTGACGATGGAGTCACTGACCCAACCTGGGAAGGTGGCAAGCCGAGCGAGGACAGCAATACAGAGGGGGAGGGATCTGCAGCACCACAACAGGCTGGAAAAGGCAGTGAGGTGGCAAAAGGGAGAAGAAGGAGAGCCACACCAAACAGGCCCAGAACTGTTCCCCAGGGCACCTCTTGCGGCAATCTCCCTTGCCAACAGGTAGGTGTTCCGCAGTCTGGCACTTTTTTGAGGAAAATGCAGACAACAAAAGAATTGTAATTTGCAACCTGTGCCATACAAAAATTAGCAGGGGCGTGAACACTAGCAACCTCACCACCACCAGCATGATCCGCCACGTGGCATCAAAGCACTGTAATATGTGGGCCGAACGCCTGGGACCACAATATGTGTCTATGGGTCACACCACTGCCTCCTCTTCCCCTGTGTTACGTGCTGGCCAGCCCCCTCCCGCCATGCACCTGAACCTTTTCAAGCACCATCAGCGACCACATCCGCTTCCGTGTCCCAGCGCAGCATACAAATATCCTTACCCCAGGCATTTGAACGCAAGCGCAAATACCCAGCCACCCACCCACAGGCCATAGCACTTAATGCAAAACTTCCCAAATTACTGGCCCTGGAAATGTTGCCATTTAGGCTTGTGGACACTGAAGCCTTCCGCAGCCTAATGTCGGCGACCGTCGCTCATTACGCAGTCCCCAGCCACCACTATTTTTCACGGTGTGCTGTGCCCGCGTTACACGTCTCGTAATATCACCCGTGCCCTGACCAATGAAGTTACTGGGAAGGTCCACCTAACCACTGACACATTGTCAAGTGCTTTCGGCCAGGGACGCTGTCACACTACATTTCCCTGATGGCATACTGGGTGAACGTTGTTGAGGCCAGGAGTGAGTCATACCCTAGGATGGCACAGGTGCTACCGACGCCAAGGATTGCGGGCC